>NC_049208.1:11763571-12021071 GCF_013347855.1 Anguilla anguilla | reverse complement strand
CGGAGTGTAGCACAGTGGGTAAGGAACTGGGCTTGTAACCGAAAGGTTGCAGGTTCGATTCCCGGGTAAGGACCCTGCCGTTGTACCCTTGAGCAAGGTACTTAACCTGCATTGCTTCAGTATATATCCAGCTGTATAAATGGATACAATGTAAAATGCTATGTAAAAAGTTGTGTAAGTCGCTCTGGATAAGAGCGTCTGCTAAATGCCTGTAATGTAATGTAATATTTTTGTGGATTAACTGTGTCAAGACTCTGCAGTGCCACAGGCTGACACATAATTGGGCAATCGGACCACACACGTGGCACTGTTCAGGGAGGGATTCGGTCTGCAGGATGAATATGTCTCATCACAGACCAGCGATATACACCGGCCAATCGGGTGCAGTCTGTCTGTAGAAAATGTGCATGATGTGTGCTCCGCGGACACAACGTCTGTGCGGGCTCATTTTTAGGACTGCAGTTAAAAGACCCATTTCCAAGCAAAGCACCGGCTTGCCTGCAGCCTTTTTAGAATTCACAGATAAGTTTGCATCAGTTGTACAGGCCTATGAGACTGAGAGGAAATCTGAATAAAAGCAATGGAAAAATAATGGAAAAAAGGAGTGATACTATTAAATCTGAGAAATGTCGCAGTTATGCAGCACTGTTATATGATGGTACTTCACTGCACATTTATGTGTGAATTTAGATCTTTGATTTTTTTTGTGTGGTCAGCCACTTGATTCACGACAGCAGCTACAATGAATGGGAGCACACAACTTAAACCTACAGTACAGCATCTACACTGTCAATCAGAAGCTTGATGTAAACCAATCAAAAGACTTTGCTCTCCATAGCAAAACACAGTGATTGGTTCAAATGAGTTGCACAAATGACTCCACCCATATTGAGGTTCACAATGAAGACTTACTTTCCACTCACTGCTTGCCACTGGTTAGATCGGGTTCACCTGCAATACATTTGCAAAGTGGTTTCCAGTGGCATGTGATAATTGTATCCTCCTGTGAGGACAGACTTTACAGGTGGCATTTTGGAAGTGAGGCAGCTCTACCAACCAGGGAGGTGTGTGTCTCTCACTTGACTCCACTGTTTGATGTCATTCTTAGGATACCTTTCTGTAACTTTGACTCATCAAATACACATACTGCACACTCCACAGGTTCACAGTGGGATCCAAAATGACTTGTGATCATCTGCCAAAAACTCATTTGGCTACTTTGGTAGGATTTAGATTTTGCATGTAATCCAAAGCAGTGGAAGGTAGACTCAAACTGTGGCTTTGTCCATTTAAATACTAATACTAATGCTAATACTACCACCACCACTACCAACAAGAACAAGAAATTCAACATTAATAACAAAAAACAAACAACACAAAAACAATTATGTTAGCCTGATCAGGCTATTAGCCTAACCAGGTTGACAATCTGATGGAAAATAAGTCCCCCAAACTTCTGGGGGATGTTCTTTGCTTATAAACCAATGGATCTGTAAAACTCCATCAACATTATTATTCATACAACAAAACAGGGTTTTAGTGAGCCAGTGCTTTATTCTCACCTTTCTTCAACACTTCAGTGGAGAAACCGTGTGTTCCTGTTTTCAGGCCTGCATGTCTCAAGACCAGAGAGTTTAAATAATTTTCTTACAATCCTCTCAGGGTACATTCCCGACACTCAACAATTAAATTTAATCAGCGAGGGCAACTAGAAGAGTCACCCTCATTTTAGACATTGATTAAAAGCAATTCATCAGTGGGTTTATGGGTAAGTTTGGGAAACCTTTGGTTGTTAAACTTTACTGGATGCAAGGGCCAGGAAGAACACCTGCACAGCATGTCTAGCGATATATTTGCTCCAGAGGACAGGTTAATGGATATATAAAAATAAAAATTGGAGCAAAGAGACTTTACCAAACAGAGAGGCATATACAATGAATAAATGTAGCCCGGGCAGTGGACTGAGTCGAGGAGAGAACGTTTGTTTTCATCGATGGGGACGTGAATGTCAGTTGGCCTCAGGTGAGGGTTGGTGGCGTGTTTTTGCGTCCCTCTGTGGAAAACTTGCATCAGTTTTTGAAGGCTACAGTATGTGCTGGGGGAAGATAACCTGACCAATGAAACACATACGACTCGGGCATGTATCAAAACACAACAAGAATGAAGCAGAGAGCACAATTAACTTCTTTAATTTCATCATTTAAAACATTTCTTCTATGCTAGTTTGCACCCTCCACTTTGTGGAGCTGACTCAGATAGTCCACAGGTACTTGATCATCCAGGGCATGCAGTATTGAGTAGGTTAGGGATGGGCTAGGGTTAGAGTTAGCGCATCATGCCAACTAAAAACCCTCCCTCCCTGAGTGACAGGACAGCACTGACCTGTGGCTCTCCTGGCTACGGATGGGTGTGACACTCGCTTAGATATTTTCATCTCCTAAATCTATCAAAATGCTACATTAGACATGCTCTACAGAATCATTTCTGATACTGGAATTGCTCCTAAGCAATGTGCCTCTGCAAGCTTTTTCTGTCTGTGCCTCTAATTAACTGGAATCCATTCAAGGCGGAAATATAGTTGTCAGAATTTTTTTTTGCTGACATTTTTTTCCTTCTCACAACAGTAGCTTACAGATTCAGCAGGTCTCAAAGGTGAGAAAGCAAACATGATAATTACGTGAAAAATGTACGCAGGCATTTAAAGGGGTCGGGGGGGGGGAGGGGGGGGGTGGATACGTACCTACATCCGTACACGTGTTATTCTCCCTCCTCTCTTTTTAGCCTCTCCTGGGGGGTCAGGTGTTATTTTTAATGACACTAAGGAGTGGAAGATGGGGGGGGGGGGGGGGGACAGGAAGAAGACTGAGGCGTGATTTTGTGAGTCATTGACAGTAACAGTTATGTAAAGAAGGGTTAGGCAGGTAGGGGTGGGGTAGTGGGGATGGGGGTATGGGGGGGGGGGGCAGGTTGGGAAAGCTACATAGGCTCCTAGCAGTTTGCTTATTCTTTGAAACACAGTTCATTGTACAGTGTAAAACCTTGGAAAATATCATTTGTCTTTAATTGAGTTGTAACGACTAACTCTATTTAAAAGTTAAGGATCAGGGAATACTTGAACAGTTTACATTGCCCTACTTACACGAGTCTAGGCAATTGATTTACTCAAACTGAATATAGTTCACTGGTATGAATTGTGCTGTGAAAGGAACTTCAGTTCCTTTTTATTATCATTGCATTTATTTATTTTAAGTAGGCAATTTTTTTCTGTTGTGTATCTGATGGGGTAAAGGAAGCTGCTTCGGTGAAGGAAGGAAGGAAGTTCTTCCTTACGGCACTAAACTATAAACTCACATAACATAATCACCAGACACACAGAAAACAAGCAAAGCAAATAAAACCATGACTATAAAGGACTAACCCATGCATACATTTTTCTCCATTGTACTTTTAACCTTTGTGGAATAATTTTGAAAACCGATAAAAATATTCATCTTAAAATGAACGTGGGGGTAAAAATTATTCATTTTTTGCTATTTGCAAATAAAACACATGAAAAAAACCACATGGCCTGGATAAAAACAGAAGCCGTTAAAGAAGGCTTGACAACCAAAACACTAGCTATTTTCAACGTCTCAATAAACTGATTATTTTTTTTGTCGTTGCAGCAAATACACCGTGCACATACCCCCCCCTCCAAATACCTGCGATTCTCTCAGCCTGCTGTGCAAGCACGCTCCCCACCATTTCCTTTTATTCCACAGCAGGCCAATCACGCTGCTTACATTCTAACCCTGATCTGCATATTAATGAGACTCCACGCACGCACAAACGGCAAAGGGAGAGGAATAGAGCGCTTTATAAAGCAAAAATAAATCTGGATGTGTGCATCGTGTGAGCGTTTAGGCGTCCGTTTAATCTCAGCTAAAGGACAGACTGGGAGGCCTAGCGAAGCAGTGGGGCCATAGCGGAGCTGAAGGAGGAGATACGTTGCAGAGCGGTATTGTTTATGATTTCTGCGAAACTATTCCCCACTGGTACGTTAATGAATTCATTATTTCCAACAGCACTGATCCCCGCTAATCTGGCACTGAAAGATGTCGAACACCAGCAGGGCAATTAATCCTGTTAGCATGTTAGTAAGTGTGCATTGCGTTGCTGTGCTGTGCAGTTGCATATAGAACATTTTAGGGTAGGAAGGTTGTGCTAAAAGGGGTGGGGGGGGATTTTAGGAGCTAGGCCTACAGGGGCAGTTCAAAAACCAATGAGTGTTTAGAGTATAAAAGGGGCGTGAACACTAAAATGACTATTGCCTCATGTCCAATCCTGTATCTGACACTCTTATCAAAGCAGTAGCCATGTCTGCTACCCCCATAACATAGTTCAGCACACTTAAGCACATCCCTGCGCAAGCTGTTTGGCCAAACCCGTGTCTCCCTAGAGGCGGGCATGGCATTTTATTAAAACAAAACAGCTGCTGATGCATGCAAAATGTACTTCAGCAGCAGAGTTAAGGACACGGGCACGTCACATGTCCTGGGATATGAAACGGCAGCATGCGATTGGTGGCCTGCTGGGCTAGGAAGAAAATTCTGGGTCTTTCCTCCCAGGCAGCATGAGGCAAACCCTGTTCTTAAATCTAACTTGCATGCATTGTCTAGATGCATTATTAATAAGAGATGTTTAATCATTCAATAAGATGATTGTGTTTTTTTTCACAAATAAGTCATAAAAATCATAGGAGGGAGAATACTGACATCTACTGGCTAGAATCAGTGCACGTGTGCCCAACCTTCTTCTTAAGCAGGTTACCAGGTTATGTTTATTCGGAGAGAGGACATTATATATGAAACAGTTGCATATTTCATACTTGCTTTGTGCTTCGGTTGTTGAGAGAGTGAAAGTAAGAAGGGGAGATGGAGTATAAGGAAGAGAGAGAGAGAGAGAGAGAGAGAAGATTAAATATTTTCTTTCATCGTTTTCCTCTTTTTTCATTCTTCGTGATTTAGTGCCATATTTCTCTTTTCTCTCGTGCCAGTAAAGGGAACGCTCGCAGGTATTTGCCTTCAACGCTAAAATGTTTGACTAGCCTCGCGGCGCAGGGCGGTAAAAGGCCTGACAGATAACTGCAGGAAAGTTCACGGAAGGGCGCCCTCTACAGACACTTACGGGGAGGCCTGGGGAGGTGTCACCGAGCCACGGCAGCTCAAAAAGCTCCTTCAGTAAAGTCAAGGTTTATTTCAAAACCATAAACTGTAATAACATATTGTACAAAAAACCAAAAGTGAACAAATAACAAATTGCTAGGGGACAGGAAATCCTCCAATGAAAGTAGCCTGGCACTTTGCTGCTATGAAGCAGAATATTGCAGCAAAGATGATTAATGACCGCTGTTTTTTATTTTTATTTTATTTATTTTTTATAGCGCTGCTTTACCCATAGAAAGTTCCCATTTTTCTTCGGTTCAGACACACAGATTTATACCTACACCCAGTTTGTGTGTTACAATAAAACTCTCCACCCACTTTTCAAAACGGAAGTGCCGTGGTCAGAGTCCTCTATGGCCACAGTGTCCCACAGTGAATAGGCCCCTCCCAGTTTAAAGCCTGGGACGGTGTCAGCCAATGGGGATCTGTTGAAAGACAGCTCTCCTCCACTGAGATTCCTTCCCTGTGACACATTCACAGGGAAGGTGGTGGGCAATCCAGCTGGGTAAACCAAAACCCTCCCCAAACTGAACTTTGCTGACCGACGGACTCTGTGCTAGAACAGCGGGGCTTCATGAAACCCAGACTGGGAGGAGGCATTACATCCTCACAGATATGAACCAATCATCTCATCCTGCTGTGGAGAGCAAATAGTTTTGATTGGTTCTATCAAGTCGCTGCACCCATTATGGGGTTCCTAAAGCCTCACTCTCTCCCACCATGACTGTGTCCGTTTCACACGGTCCCGCCAGAGCACGGCTAAAAGCCCCCCCGTGTCACGCGCTCCCATGCAGATATTAAAGTTCCCCCCGGCGGGATTCCTTCTCACAGACAGCAAGCAACTCCGGGGACAATGCAACATACGGCGAAGCACATTTTAGAGACGGATTAAAAGGCAATGAAGTCACATTTGGGAGAGAACGACGGTGTACAGAGAGAGCAGCACGCATGGCATCTGTTAGAACAATGCTGTGGTTAAAACTGCAGCTTGGCCTACAGGGATGGGCAGTATTTCAAACACAAGCATCGTATTCCATATGCAAGATGGGATGCTGACCTCTTTGAACTTCGGCTTCACATGCAAGGCAACCTACGCCTTCACCATTTTGTTGTTTACAGATGCATTTATTTGGAAGATGGATGATAAACAACAATCTCTGGTTGCCATCAGTACAAACAGATAAATCACAATGGCTGGAGCCTTTTTTTTCTGCTACATGTCAACACTAGCCAGGGCTAAGTCATCCACATTATCGGCTGAGAATTTTAAGCATAAACATTCTGGCCTGTTTCAGCACTGAACTAATTTAATTTGGCTAAAGAGTTTGCACAGCCAGTTTCCAAGGCCTAAATTAGCTGCTCATTGAAAGGGAAATGCAAAAACCTGACTCTGCAGCCCATCTGGACTTGAGTTTTACACTTCTATTTTAAACACACGCATCTCTCTGCATTATAAGTTGTTCTGGATGAGATTGTCACCTAATCGAATGTAATGTACTTATATTATGAGCGCACAATGTTGCTGCAATGAAGCTAGTGTACACTGCTACTGTAATGTCCACTACACACAGCATATTAAGCTCTCTGGTCTGCTTTGTTCTGAAACCAACAGCTGGTTTTTATACATTGGCTTTCAGGGTCGTAACTTATTCCAAATTGAACTGATAAATTTTGGGACTGCTGACATTGTCTTTGGGGACAATACCGGTGGAACAGGTGTTCAGATTTGTGGTTTCATATCTCTCCCTCTCCCTCTCTCTCTCTCTCTCTCTCTCTCACACGCACCGTACTTCCAAGGTCAACGGTTAGCGGTACACCAGCAGAACCTGGCTCCCCACAGCCGGCCTACCCGGCCCTCCTCGTGTCACGCGGAACGTTCCAGAACTCACAGCCGCACGACCCCTCGCCGCGCGGTGGGGGGGGGGGGGGGGGGGTTACGGCACTGTCGAGACTCGGCGCGGTCAACGCAGCTCGCAATACGCTGCCCGATGAAGCCGTCAAAAGATGACCAGGGGCGCGTGTGTGAGTATGTGCGTGTGCGTGCCTTTGTGTGTGTGTGTGTGTGCGTCTGTGCGTGTGTTAAACGGACCCCTGAGAGCGCCTGTGCCAAGTTTTTACAAATTCCTTTCTTGGACGGGCGACGTACTGCTTTATATTCAGCGGTTCTTTGCCCACAGTATTGGCTGGAGAGAGCCTGCGAGGCCGATATTTCGTTCCAGGCGAATTTGATTAAATCGCTAACAGGAGCAGCAGTTACCGGCCTGTTTAAAGTAATGGATGGAACAGAGCGGTCCAACTGCTACGATGCTAACGTTGCGCGCTGATTTAAATGCCCTTGAAGATCGTTAAAAGTGACGAGCCGACAGGCGTGTCTGTTTGCCGTTCTGGCGCTGCTTAGCTTTCATTCTGTTTGATGGCAAACAAGGCCAGAATAAAAATAAAGTGCCACTTTTGGGACAGCGCAGGTCCAAGTCCTCATCCAATCAAACCTGAAGTAGCATCACCTGCATATATAAAATGAAGTCCTTGAATTTTGTAACAGTAGTAAATTTTGTACAGCCCCACAGTACCTTCAGTACTTTGTAATCCAGGTTTGCAACAGATGCAAATTAAAGCCTTTCTGGTGCCTCTGAGCCGTGTAAATAACCCAACATGTATTCTACTGGTAAATCACATTGAGATTAAAACCTTTTTAAACGTTTGATCAGGTAATGCTTTACTTCAAACAATAAATAAGCACGGTGCCTTGCATCACTAGTAACACGTCTCATTTGTCTCACTGAAAAATGACAGGGAACCAATGACAGGGAACCAATCTGACGTATTTTTTAATAGCAACACATACCTGTTCAGCCCAGGTAAAAAAAAAATGGCACAGCAGCTCATGAAATGAGGCCTAAATCCCTCTCAGCGAAGGGCTCCTCCCGAACACGTGCTCGCGGTTTCCTTCGGAGGGAAGGGCAGGTCCCTGCTTAGCCCATTAAACAAGATGGATGAAGAGCCCGTTACGCAATCAGACAGATGTCTGAAGGCAGGGTCCTGATGTGCAAATTAATAAACAAGGGGAAGGGAAAGCAGAAGGTAATATTCACCTCTGAGCGGGAACATGCTGTAATTAAGACCGCGCTTACCGGGAACCGTGGAAAGTTCCGGTCTTCGCCGGTCCCGCTCCTCCGTGCCTGTCCTCTCTGGGTCTTTTTTTTTTTGGCTCAGAAAGAGGGGGCCTATGGGTAGTGGCCCCGTGCATGAGCAGAATCCTGTTCATGAGGGGGATGGGGGGTGCTGGTGTTGGGGCTGTTCTGCTTGATGTCATGGAAACCAGGATAAGGTCTGACACAAAGCTGCTCCTGCTTCGCTGGCACAGGAGATTTATTTATTTTTGAAAAGCAAATTCAAACATGAACATGGCCGCTTGAAATTAAATTGCGCGGTTTTTCATTTTCACCGTGGCAAACACACATGCTGCTCAAATCTGTCGCAGAACATTCTTATCATTGGAATTTTAGATTAAAAATTCTTCCTTCCAATGATTTCATTTTTCTATTCCTGTAAAAACATAAAATAAAATGGAGCAGTACTGAGGTACGCATTACTACATAGCCACCACTTACACTCACTTACCTCCAGCCCGCAATATACATTTCAACAGGAAAAAAAGGAAGCTTCAAATGGCGATTGAGATCAGGACAGGAACATGGAAACACACACTTGGAGATGAAAATGCTATTTTGATCTAACGAATGAAAGATCATTTACAGACACAGATGTTGCAGTGGGGGGACTGAAAGAGCTGGCCTAGGAGACGGCGGCTCCCCGCTACGTTACCTCCCCCCACCCATCCCCCCCCCACCAACCCAACCCCCAGAGTGACGGCGGCTCTCTAATAGGCTTGTTGTGAGATCATATACCAGGGACCACACGGGGTGATGGGTAATGGAGTCATTAATCACAGAGGCCTCCCTCGAGACATTCAGATGTTCCCCCAATTAGAGCCTGCGGGGGCGGAGCCTAAGCGAAGAGCAGCAGCAGAATCTGTGAGCCAGTCGAGCTCGATGCAGATGCTCCGTGAGGAGCAGGAACTGCACAGCAGTTTGGTTCCTCCATCTTGCTGGCCCCGTAACTTAGGCAAGGGGCTGAAACTGTGCTGACTGAATTCAATGAACATTTGCCCTTAACTTTTACTTAACAGATGAATGATAGCCTTTCATTTTACCATTCTTCACAAACTTGCCAAACTGTGTTTTGTGAATGTAAGTTTTTTTTTCTTCGCGTGGGGTGTTGAACACAAGTCCTGAAGGCCGACGGTGTCCACGGGCTTCTTTAGTTTCCTTTCTATCAGCAGCCAGATTTCAGGCCTTAGAAACAAGTTACATGGACTGTTCAGCTAATCAATTATGTAAATGAATCACTTAAGCACTGCAACGCACCAATAAACCGCAGACGCCGCAACCCTCTAGGATTGTAGTCAGACCTCCTTGGTTTAAGCATTTTTGCAGGTCAAATTTAAGGATCTCCACTGCACACAGATTGGCTGTGTAAAATGAGGGCGGAGCAATAATATTTGCTGTGAAGAGACAGTGAGGCTTCACAAACCTCATAGATGGATCTACCAACCACTGTCAATCACTGACTCTTACTAACCAATCAAAAGACAAAACCACATTTTTAGTATAGGTTCAAATCCGTGAGCCACTGATAACACAATATAAAACTCTTCAAACCTCTTAACTGCTCCTTAAATAGTAATTGCTGCATTTATAGCCTCTTTCTTGGCGCTATATTACAGTAAAGAACAAATGCCACAGTCTTGTACTCTTGTCCACAACCCTAAACGCATTTTTAGAAGATGTACTTGGACGCAAATTAGAGTGTTTTGGCTTCAACAGAAGGAAGATACACCTGTAGATGTTAAGAGGACAAAACTGAATAACTGGTGGGTCTGTAGAATCTGCAAACTTCTCCTTGCATCACCACTGACCGCCTGTGGAGGTCACTCATGTTGACCATGGGGGAATTAACCAGAACCGAAAGAACCCAGTGTTCTGGAACACGGACCAGGACTGCCCGGCCTCAGAGGACTGCGTTTCAATGTCACTTGCCGTTTCATCCTCTTGTTGTTTTTAATATTTTCCTTTGTCTTCTTGTGGTACATGTATTAATGAATGTTGTTCTCTTGGTCAGGTTCCCCTTGAAAAAGAGGCTGATCTCACTGTTTTGTCCCCCTCCTGAATACAGGATATATAAAAGAGAAATTAAAAACAGCCTATCAATCATGTTTTGCTTGTCACTCACATCGGTGGGTGTACGTGTGCAGATCCCTGAGTTGATAGAAAATCACTACCAGGTGTTGGTGTTTACATTAAATCAACTGCAGCTGAGATTTCCACCTGACAGAACAGCAAATGAATATTGGAAAATATCACATTTATAATAATAAGTAGAAACACACAGACACACACACACTGAGTCATATTGATTGAGAACAATATTTGTCTCCATCAGTTTCCCTCTTGACCACATTGAATGAGTTTTTCTTTTCTCTCGTTATCTTAGACAGAAAACAGTCATTTGAATAATGCTGAATGTGCAATGCAGAGGTGCACACACACATCCAGCTCTGTTTGTTCCAGCTCTCCTCATTCTTCCGGTTTGCCTTGTTCGCCTTCGGTTACCTGGGTAAGGATTCATTTTGTATGAGATTCTCCTGGCTGTTGGGCACCAATAGGCAACATTCCCCCTTTACAACAATTGGACTGAAGTACATTGACCACTCCTTTCCTTGCACTTCCTTATACTTCACACGGTCTTGTGTCGTTTCTTGTGTCACCTTTGAAAGTGCAATACGGCACCAAAAAAAATGGGCATTTAATTCTGAATTCTCCTGAAAACAGACAAATAAATCACCACAGCTGATAAATGATGTAGCTCACAAACAATATGGTGTTGTTAGATATTTCTTAAAGGCACAAACACAAAGATGACTTGGGGAAAAATTATTTCTCATACAGATTTAATATTCCTCACATGTGCAACACAAAAAATGAGTTCAGTCAAATCCTGAACTCCATCCATATTTGTACATAACATATACAACAGCTTTTAGTTTAGAAGTGATTATTTTTTACTCTGATATTCCAAAGTTCTGCCAGAGAGTTATGTCCAGTTATCTGAGTAAGAACAGATTTCAAAATGTCAAACATTTTTTTTTCATACAAAAGTGCGTCTTGACTTGAAATAATACTAAAATCTTAAATAATGACATGTAATACTCCAATATTGTCAAATGGGTTTTTTTATAGAGCAACGGATAGCCACAAAATCCACCAAAAGATCTTCAATGAAATCCAAGAATGTCAAAGACAAAACGTTCTTAAGTACATAATAAAAATGAAGATCAAGAAGAAAAAGCACACTCCAGTATCTGAAGTTAAATTGGATTTATTTCCCAGTGAAAAAAACAAAACAAAAAAACAAAGGCGAAAACAAAACCAACCATCTAACCAAACAAACAAAAACAATTCCAGTACTGTCCTGGTTCTGTCCATAGAGTAGACCTTAAAAACGGTTAAGAAACAGGTGTGTTTCACCAGCTAGAGAGTTCCCTTTGCCGGAAAAACAATTAGAGCCCCAGGACTCTTCACGGATAGATGCGCTGGCGGTGTTGCCGGTATTGCATATATGATTATTAGTTTTTTTTTCTGCCCAAAGGCAGAGTAGGTTAAACTGATCCGCGTTTCCATTTTGACCGTCTGAACGTGGACTCTGAACAGGTCGTGTTCGGTGAACGGGTTTTAGATTTGTGTCCTCCCCTCCGATTCGGACACCGGACCCCGGCCCCTCCCGAACGTGTCAAACGCATGCGGCCTTACACGACTGTTCTTCGGAGAAGGATCTGGGAACGGACCGTCGAAAATGCTCGACGGAGTCAACCAACACGTGAATTATATTATTTACAACACGTCAATCGGATGCGAAACATTCAAATCACACTTGTCCATTGACATTTTGCGTCTTTTCCGAAAAAGAAAAAAAATGATACAAGGTATTTTTCTTACCACACATCGTTTCGGTTCACGTTCAACCGCAGTGAAAGTTTCGTGCAAAGAGTACGTAAGAGATTGACCGCGTTTGTTGTTGTTTTTTTTTTTTATGTGTCGACTTAAAAAAAGAAATGGTTCCTCCCGCTGTGAGACCTCTCATCTGAGGTGAAGACTTCCCCCATGTTAGCTGTTATGCTGGCTCAAAGTGTGGTTCTGCAAAAAAATAAGACCAAGAAGAAACAGCGAGGTTAATTTCAAATCTCTACCGGGGTTAGGAACCCCTGCTGAAAGCACCTGTGACTGTAGTGTCTAAAAAGCCTATTCTGAACCACCGGGCAGAGAGACGTGCAGATAAAATATGGAACACCAAGACCGCCGAATATTGGCCTGATGAAACAATGAAAAAATCAACAATAAACACAAAACAGTTTGACATGAATCCCCCTTTAAACAAACAAAATGTTTTGGAATTAGTGTGCTTGAGAGACAAGTGTCTGACACATGCTTCAAATATGTGAATAAAGGACTGATCACTAAATAAAGTTAATATAATCTGGATCATTCTTATATGCAAACACACACAGATACAAGATACATATATACAAGCTTACAGAAATTAATGGAAATTACATAGGATCAATCGTTCATCCATTTTAGGATTCACTTCACAAGTATCTTGACATCGTTACCAGCGTGTACAATAATACAACTCCCATATCAACAAATCCCCACGTCTCAAACTTCAAAGCAAGTAAACAAGTCATGCCTGTAGCAATGACAACCACAGTTCCATAATAAACAAAGAATCACACGTAACATAAGCACGCACGCACACGCACACGCCCATGCACGCACACACGCACACACACACACACACCCAGATATGATAGTGGCAGTGCGGTGGGAGTTGGTTTGAGGTCCTGTGGAGGGATGTGTGTGACTGGTGCCCCTGGTGGGCAGAATCCAGGTCATCGTTTGAAGTGGCTGCTAATCTCTTTAATGCAAACCACACGCCCCACTTGCTCCACTCAGTGAAAATGGCGCCTTGGAGTTTCTTAATAGCACAGACTCCAAGGTACCTGTCATGGGCCTCTGTCCCCTTCCCCCTGCCCTCTTTCTGCTCAACAAGACAAGAGAATCAACCCCAGCCTAACCTACCCAGCCCCACCATGTCCCATCCTCCCCACAGCACCTCCTCCCAGTTCCCAACCACCATTCACGCAGACTGTGCTGAAAATCTTCTGGCCCACATTCAGTTTAAGAACTTTTTATTTACCCATTTACTTTTAAATACACGCAATTTGTTGATAATAATAAAGCGTCACTTTTACCAGTTCCTAATTAAATCTGAATATAGCCCTTAGTTTACTACTTTCGCAGAAAAATAAAGTCCAGTTTAAAATTTACTCATCAAAATAAACGGTGAGCAGTAAGCAAGCTGTGACCACACTGAGCAGTATCAGTGTTTGCTGAGAAGTTACTGGGCTGTATGTACACGCATGGTCAAGCCGTCTCTGTGCTGTACGTACACGCATGGTCAAGCCGTCTCTGTGCTGTACGTACACGCGTGTTCAGCCCCCCCCCAGTGCGGGACTCTGGACCCCGGCGAGGTTACCCGCGTAACTGGCGCCCCGCGGTGGCCGCCCGAGGAGCCTGCGAGTCCTCCATTTTATCTCCCGCCGGCTCGCCGGAAAATAAAGCTCCTGTAAGTGTGTCTGGGTGCAGGCAGCAGGGCGGCTCTGTGTGCGCGTGTGTGCGTGTGTGCGTGTGTGTGTGTGTGTGTGTGTGTGTGCGTGTGGGGGGAGGGGTGGGGGAGCTGCAGTCCCCCCGGGGCCCCCCCAGGCGTACCCGCTGCAGACGATTGGATTTGGGGCCGGGAGCCCGGCTGCCTTATTAATGATCACGGGCCCTCCTCGCCGGCGCGCCCGGCTCCTGCCGCCGCCGAGCCTCCGGTCCCAAAAGCGCGCCACTTCAAATGGCGGGGCGTATTGACACGCGGAGGCGCGGGGGCCGCCCCCAGAGGACAGCGGCTCCGCGGATATAATGCGGGCCTCGTAACGGCTGTTAGAGCGGAAAATGCAGCCCTCC
Organism: Anguilla anguilla; assembly: GCF_013347855.1. Classification (NCBI taxonomy): domain Eukaryota; kingdom Metazoa; phylum Chordata; class Actinopteri; order Anguilliformes; family Anguillidae; genus Anguilla; species Anguilla anguilla. The sequence goes on along the minus strand of NC_049208.1, from coordinate 12,006,739 downwards.
GGGAGGCCGGGTGACACGTAGCGCGCGCTACCTCCCCCCGCCCCCCCACCCCCCCGCCACCCCGCCCCACAAACCGTTACGGAAGCTCAGCGAAGACGCGCTCAAGGACGGCGTCCCAGGTCTTCCGCGGCAGCGGCGTGCGTGGAAAGATAACTCCCCGCGCCCGAAGCTTACAGACACAGCCCCTCATCCTGCCCCGCCCGAACACGCACTCTCCCTTCCATGGTGATGGATTAAAAGGGGGGGCGGGGGGTGGGGTCACCTCCTTTTCTACGGTTCCCCCCACCCCACCCCAGAAACTCAATTTGCCAAACAGACCCTGTTGTATTTAAGAAGCAGAGAAGACAGCCCGAACACAAAAGCCGACTATCTGGTGGCTCTAACGAATCTGTCCTGTAAAACACGTCCCGGGCTCTGAGACTCCGCCCACTCCGTCCTCCGCTATGGGCGTGCCCCTCCCTGATCATCTCACGGCGCTGCACACCCCCTCATCTTACACAAAACAGGAGGAACTGTGATGGACTCTGGTTTACAGAGTGCGATCGTCCAGCCGGCTGAGGACGACCATTATTCAAGCTGTAATCTGTCCTGTGAAACCGGTGAGCACTGAACGCAGACACACAATCAGCACGCATCAGGTCTTTATGCCAGAGAGGAGGCTTCTACAAGCCTCAGGTTTCTGTTCTAATTTATCCTCATCCGACACCAAACAAAAACACCAGACTGAACCGTGGGGTGGAAAAAAAAACAAACGAGCGATTGTTTGAAATGCGGACGGGTCCAATCAGCGATTCAAACATTTGTTCTGCGTTTCTTTGTGAAAAGCAACAGGTCTCAGACAAACAGCTCTATCTTCGCGCTCTTCCTCAGCTGGCACACGCTGTCCGAGGGAAGAGCACCTTGGGCGGGCGGGGAAGGTGTTTGTTTGGAGGCGTTAAGCACTTCTAAATGACTGCTGGGCACTTGGAGCCCCTGGCTCAGCGCTTGCATTAACCCCCACCTTCTGCTCGGTCAAGCCGAGGGGCGGGGCGTGGTAATGGGAGGTTGTGTGTGGCCCACACACAGTGTGGAGAAACAGACAGTGAGGTTCAATCAACAACCGAAAAAAAAAAAAACAAAGTTAATTATATGCCTTTTTTAAAAATCCAGATCGAACTCAATGTTACTCAAGATTGAGAGTCTGATCCGTTATAGTCGTTTCCTGACTGCCTCGTTCCCCCAGGCTGCAATGCATGGTTTTCACATTGCTGTGTGCATTGTGGGATACTGTAGTTTCAATAAGCTGAACAGGAAGCCGCAAAGAAAACGATCTTTGTTCCTTTTAGCTGGAAAAATTGTTTGTCAGCAAAATCTGAAAAAGAAATATATCAATGTACGCAGAACGAAAATGAATATCTGAAACTGTAGGTAAGTATAGAAACATATCGAATGTGCACAATAGCAAGTAGGGGTGTTCCCAAACCCAAACACCCTATTCGGAAATGCAGAGATAACGTGTTGTATAAAGACATTTCTTTTCCTCTCAAAGTTGATCAATGATGTTTGTAAGATACTTGAGAAATGAGATTAGAAGTAGCAGTGAAGAAGGAAGGGGAAACGGAGCAACGGTCATTTGCTACGCACGACGCAAGGCGTGTTTTAATGCGTTTCCTGACACTGACGGATGCGTCTGTTAAACAGCGGTGCAGGACAAACACCCCCCCCTTACCCCCCCCCCCCCCCCCCCCCCCAATGAATACAAATACAGATACAGATCATTTTGTTGCTTGAAGAGATATATGTGCAGAAGGCGTTATCCGCACAGCGCTAATAGCCAGCGCCGTTCGACGGCTCGGGGCGTATTCATCTTCGTTTATTCAGTGACTGCTGTGCGGTCGCGTGTTACGATTTCTGTACGTGACTGGCGCGCCGAGCTCCGCGCATACGCAAAGCAAATTCCCCTTTAAGCGTGATTAAGGGTCTATCTAACGACGCGGGCCCCACACACGCACGCCTTCTCATCCAATCAAAACCCATCTCCATTCTGAATAATTCATAAACGCTAAGACATCCGTCTGGGTGCTAGTCACGGGCGTGCAAGAATGACTCAGGAATCTAAATATAGTTTCTGCACTCAAAGGGTTAACCCAGCACAAACCTTTGGCCCCAGATTAATGCACATCTCCATACATGTTTGCCATTAGTAACTAAGCAGTTGGAAAAGCATGGAAAGGAAATTCTGATGCTTTCCCTTATGGACATGTAAATACTAGTGTTTTATGACATTGCAACATCTCAAAATATATGGGCAAATACAGCACAAATTATTTCTGCTTTTCAGCTGTATATAATAACGCAGTTATGTACAGCTGAAACAGAAGAGTCCCCTGGTTCAGCTCGTCCAAAATATTCACAGACCCGGGGGTTTTCTGTACCCTTCCCAGCAGTCCCGGCCCGCAGCTGGCCGAGCGTCGGCAGAGCCGCTCGCCGTCGCCGCGGCGGCGGGCCCGCTCAGCATTCCGCGCACGGCGACGGAGCGTACCGCGGAGACCGCGGCGGCTCCGCAATTTATTCAGAGTCATCAGTCAAGATTTTAATTAAGGCGTACGGGCGGCACAATGCCGGGGAAAAGCGCGACGCTTGTTTGATTACAAACAGCGCAGGAAGCGCTCATCCTCTCGAAGCGCTTAATTACGGAGTGCCCGTCTGCAGAGCCGCGCGACGAGAGGGGCGCGCCGCGCTCCGATCCGCCTCGCTCGCGCCCCTGCCCTGCTGCCACGGCGGTGTTGTCCCAACACCGCCGCCGGCTACCCTATTTAATCCTTTATTTTTATTTTTAATTATTAAAAATTCACCTGTCTTTTTCACGGGTACCAGCGTCTCGTCTCCGCAGACGAAATGCTCGGTAGGTTTAACCCCGTGACTACTGCGGCGCTGAACGCGCGTGCGTCGCGAGTAGCAGAAGCTGGAAGTTTGAACTGTGGCGTTTTCCAGGTCCGAGAGGAAAAAAAACATTTAAAATTGGAGCCGCAGGGAACGGAGGCTTTATCAGAGGTGCCAAGTGCACCCTGGGTCGATAGCCCTCACAAAGCCTGTTTATAAATGCTTGCTAAAGCCTTCCACGCACTTTCTCCAAGCCTTATTTTTCTCATAAAACAAGCCTAAGTGAGTATTAATGAGATTTTTCTTCCCTTGTGAAAATGGAGTGGTTTACCCATTTCCTCTCACTGCGGTAGGTACCGTAACATCTGGCATACATGCACATTTTCTATGCATCCTCATAGGTCAAAAAACGGGGTGACACCTATACACCAACATTTACGGTGCATTATTAATTCGCTGAACGGAAGCGGAGAGGCTGTGGATAAAGCACATTAGTTTTCATTGTTACAGGTCTTACGTCGCAAGAATGAATTCTCTCTGCTGAGCAGCGGGGTGGAGTGACCAGAAAGAGCTTTTTTTCCCATCATGCTCTCGGCCTGCGGCATCACACATGAACCAGAAGGTAGAGATGGGAGAAGAGACCGGGGCAGGGGCGGGGTGTCATGTCTGTGGTGTCGTGTGTGACCAGGCCGAGTGCAGAGCAGCAGAAGTCTTTTCCCTGTACTTAAAGTTTCTTTTTTTTTTGTTACACAGACAGACGGGTCTGAAGCAACGCCTGCCTGACTCAGCCCAAAGTCATTTTCTAAACGAGAACTCCGGGACCGGCCCAGGCCAGCCGGGGGCGTAATTCCTTCCTGATTTGGACAAAGGCCAAGGGGAAAGAGGGAACGGGGGATGGGATGGGCCCAGCTCAGCTTCGGGGAGGAGAAGCAGCTGCCGTTCCGTAGCCATGCACCAGGCCGCTGGCGTGCGCTGGCGAAGACTGGTCTCCTTGGAAACCTGCGCACTTCCTTTTTTTTTTTTGAGGTGGACCCCCTTGGGAATTGTGGACACCCTGTGTCGGGGAGGGGAGGGGAGGGGGGGGTCTTTCTCCCACATGTTTCTGATGAGTGCAAACCAAGGGACACCGGAGGGAAAAAAATATATATATATGCCCAAGTTTGGCAGCTGTTTTTCATTCTCTGCTGCTTTTTACTGCCCTCAGGAGAAAAATGAAAAAGGTGGAGTCCTGGGAGCTTCTGGTCAGATATGCAGTTCTGTCTGACATGCGGGGGAAGAAGTTTGCAGAGAGGGCGTTCGGGGTGCACTCAAAGCACAATGTCGTCCATGAACTCACTTCCGCAACCCAGGGTTTATCCAGCGTTCAAAAGAGCACGGCCTCCATATTCGAGGGAAAACCCTTCTTTCCTATCCGCTAACGTACTTTGATCGCCTTAGACAATTCAGCCGATTCCCAGAAAAAAAAAAAAAAGGATTCAGGAGCGTCTGAAAATGACGAACAGGCGCAGCTGTTGCGTGGTCCTCTGTCAGATCTCAGCTGACACAGCGGCTCGCTTGCGCTAGAAGTGGTGGCTATCAGACGGGCTCTGGTAGCGCTCTGGTAAAGTGGATGTTCTGTCCTTTGGCATGAGCGCTCGGTGCGAGCAGCCCCCATCATGGACAGGTAAAGATATCCTCCTGCATACTCAGGAGCAGCCCCCATCATGGACAGGTAAAGATATACTCCTGCATACTCAGGAGCAGGCCCCATCATGGACAGGTAAAGATATCCTCCTGCATACTCAGGAGCAGGCCCCATCATGGACAGGTAAAGATATCCTCCTGCATACTCAGGAGCAGGCCCCATCATGGACAGGTAAAGATATCCTCCTGCATACTCAGGAGCAGGCCTCATCATGGACAGGTAAAGATATCCTCCTGCATACTCAGGAGCAGGCCTCATCATGGACAGGTAAAGATATCCTCCTGCATACTCAGGAGCAGGCCCCATCATGGACAGGTAAAGATATCCTCCTGCATACTCAGGAGCAGCCGCCATCATGGACAGGTAAAGGTATCCTCCTGCATACTCAGGAGCAGGCCCCATCATGGACAGGTAAAGATATCCTCCTGCATACTCAGGAGCAGGCCCCATCATGGACAGGTAAAGATATCCTCCTGCATACTCAGGAGCAGGCCCCATCATGGACAGGTAAAGATATCCTCCTGCATACTCAGGAGCAGGCCCCATCATGGACAGGTAAAGATATCCTCCTGCATACTCAGGGGCCATCCAGCTTTACCTTCTATCATTTCTGTCTCTTTACCTCATTCTTTTCTTTTTCTCATCTTTCCCATCTCTCAATACTTCCCCCTTTACCATATCAATTTTATCTTTGACCTCTTACTTATTTGCGCCTGCATACATAAATATTATCACAGGTGGAAAAAACCTCACATGATTGGGCGGTGATCTTTCTGGGATGCTCTGCTGAGGTCTTAGCTGGCCATTGCTGGTCTGTGGTTGGTTAAAGCCAGCTAAGCTGGTAGAGTAAACTGGTGGCCAAACTGGTGGATTAACTGACTATAGGCTAGTCAGCTGGTGAACAGCTACTCAACCAGCTAGAACCAGTTAGAAGTACTGAAAACACATCTTAAACCAGCTTGACTAGCTTAGGCTGGTTTAAACCGGAATGTCCAGCAGGGATGTTTAAAAGGAAAAAGGAAAAGGAAAAACAACTTGCTTTCCCCCCACTGCCTTGGAACACTAGGTCTTGGTCCATGCAATCAGCATGAACTTTACAATCAAAGTAAAGTTTTCATATAGCTTCACTTGTGATTTAAAATAAACATGGGTTGTTCTTCCTTGCCCAAGGAGAAAGGGGACGATGTAAACAACGATGGAAACAGATAAGGAACGAAATGGCGACCGTCTGCGGCCCACTCGCTGCCAGATTCCACACTTTCCTGATCAAACGGAGCCAAGTCAAAGTAAACTCACCCATTGCTTTCCACTGGGGCGTCTTTTAAAAGAGAGAAGACAGCCGCTTTGAACACCCGCCTCCGACACGATTAACGATTTATTAAATAAAATGTTAAACTGCGGCTACGCCTCCTCAGAACGCCCTGCAGTGAGATCGCTAACAAGTCAGAAAACTGGATCTGGATTTTAGATGATTATATTTTTCTGTTTATAATGTGCTCTTAGCTCTCGGCTATTTCAATGATGCATCTCAACTACATATTTTGTTTTTTAAAGACAAATACTTTATATGCACTTTAATAACTCAGTAACTTTCAGTAGTCTCAACATTTACCAAGGACACAAACATTCCTTCATTCCATCCTCACATCCAGTTCACTCACTAACACACTCACCACCACTTCACTCATTCACTCTCCCTCAATTTCCTCATCATTCACCACTTCACTCTCTTGCTCCACCACTCACTCACTCGCTCGCTCGCTCGCTCACTCACTCACTCCATTCATTCAATCCATTTCCATCACCCAGCACCTCTCTAGACACTACTTACCAGGAAGTAGCCATCACTACGACTGTAAAATGCACCAACCCAAGTAAACGTTGTAAAGTTTGGTTATGTACCTGTCCGCTTATGACACAAAACCAAGCTCATAACTGACGCAAGAAAGCCAGCATCATCCCTCCCACAGGGAGAGAGTGGGATCAGCTCACGCACTCTCTCATTATAACAGCCTCAGGTTTGGGCTCACCCTTTATTCACACTGACACATAAACCGCTCTCAGAAATACAGTCCGTATGATTTAAAAAAAATAAAACCGCAACACAAAAAGCCCTTTTAACAGGCATTATTTTAGTAACTCCAAATGAGAACCATTACCCTGTCTAAGCAGATAGGCCAGTGGGTACCAGGGAGGCTTGATTCTGGGACCCTACTGTTTGGGGGAGGAAAATGAGCTTTCTGCAGCCCTATTAAAGGGCTCATTAGGAACGCTAGCAACGGGGTGGGCAACAGCCAAATTATCGCCCACCCACCCCCCCTCCCCCCAAAGAAAAAAAAACACCTGCCCAATCAGGAGGAGACCATAAAGTGGACACTATCAATGCCAAATGAAGGCTGGGATTAAATGCCACTGTTGAAAAAGTAATTTTAATAGGTTGACTTCTATTTTGAAAAGCAACCTGCAAGAATACAAGTGATCGTATACATGTGACCATCATTCCTTCATTAGATTTTTGTTATTTTATGGACTTCAGATTTAATAGATGATTTTACATAATTTGCAGCAGAACAACATTTATATAAAACATTGGGAATACAATACAGTTAGTGAATAATGTCATGACTGTTGACAATGTAGCATAACGTTTTTGTGCAGTGATCCTATCAGCGAACCATTATGAAACGTAAATGAAACGGCTACATCGGAAACTACATGAAATGTAGACTGTTCCCCCCGGTTGCTGGAGGTGAGTGCCACAGAGTAAATGACAGACTTCACTCCTCGTGGATTCAGGCCGAGACAGACGTGTTTGCACAGAAGATCTTATGACCTTTAGAAAATCACAGTCAGGGACGAGACAGGGAACTGAAAACACCGCTCGGCAACATTCTGCAATATTAACGCCGGTGAATTCACCGCGAATTAAAAACACATCGCCCCCGATTAACTCGTCAGATAGCTCCCTGCAAGATGTGCAGCGCCGGGCAAATTAATATTCGAAATTCGTCGAGAATTCCTACACGAGAGTAGTTCGGGAGTTTTCCCATAATACAAAAACAAGACAAAATATAATAATAATTTTGCCGTATTAGGCACATGAATTGCTTTAGTCTCTCATGTGAAATTCATTCCTCGTAAGAATCAGGCAGAATGAATACCCAAAAGACCGCAGTAATTAACAATCACATTAAATCGCATCAAACGCACATTAAATATCTTTCCAGTATGTGCTTTGCTTAGGGAAATGACACAAGTAATGCATTTCACATCAAATGTTCCTAACATGCTTTATCAAGGTAATGCAAACTTCACAAAATTAAAACGATTAAGCATTTAAAAAAAATGAATTGGTAGTCGAGCTTGTACTTTCTTTTGCTTGTCTGGGTTTAATATGCAAACCGTGAACACATATAGCCCTGCGCTTGACAATATAAACTAAGAAACGAGACAGGAAAACAAAGTGCTCTCAAAGGCTTGTGGGAGTATTTGTCATCTCTCATCTCACAAGTATGCAAACCCATACGCATTCACACACAGGCACACACACCCATGCATATATACAGAGGCAAATTAGTCTAACTGTCTACTGCAAACTTGTGACTTTGTCACCAAACAGGATGAACTAGACCAGTATATAGAAATTTGTCACACATAAACATAGTGATGTAAGGAGCTAAAAATCATTATCAATGTGCATTTATTAAAATGGCCTAAAAGTATGAGGTTTATTTACCTATTTTCAACCAGGCAGACCAACTGAGAACTCAGTACTCATTCACATTTACAGACTAGGGACCCAAAGTGGGCAGGGAATTCAAGGGATTGCGTAGCCCAATCGGATGCTGGAGGATGATTAGGTTGCCAGATGTTCAAAGCTACTCTACAAAGTGGCTTGGACCTTTAAGAACCACAGTGTGTCAGATTTAATGCCCCTCAGTTCAACATCTCATCTGAAGGACAGCACCTTCTATAGCAATGTCCCCCATCCTTGTGTTGGGAGGCTTGGGACATTGTATTTTATTCAGTCTAGATGGAAGAGTGCCCCCTGTTGACTCATTAACACCACTACCAGAAGCCACTTAGATTTCCCTAAGGGTCTCCCATGCAAATACTTCTGGATCGAGCCCAGCCCTGCTTAGCTTCAGCTGGTTAACATGAACAGGATCCAGAGTGGTATGGCTGCCGTCTATGTAGTCTTTCGCCTAAAGATCCTTTACTCAAAGACCCCAATTAAGTCCGGTTGCCTGCGGTTATCTACGTTAATGAGAGGTCAGATCAGTTCGGTCTCCCTTCGACTCCCTCCCCCTCTTTCAGACACTCCTCTGTCAATTAATACACCCCTGACTTGTTCACAGCACAAAATGAACAGAGGGAGGAAAAAAAAAATCACTGCAGAAATGATTTACCCCGTCTTGCAACGAGGATGCAACTGGCGGTTAATTTAATGTTGTTTAATGTATTTCGCTGGCAAGTTGCACTGAGAGAGTTCCAGCTGCTTAGACCCAGGGGTGCCAGGCTTTGAATACTAATAACATGGCCTAAAGTAACGAAACGTCAGGAGAAAGAGAGAGAGAGAGACAGAGAGAGAGAGAGGGAAAGTGGGTGAGTGAGAGAGAGGGAAAGACAGAGGGAAGGAGAGAGAGAAAGTGAGAGAGAGGGGGGAAGACAGGGAGTGAGAGAGGGAAAGACAAAGGGACAGAGAGTGAGACAGAGGAGAGAGGGGGAAGGGAGAGAGAGAAAGAGAAAAATGAATATATGGATGGGCAGTACACATCACGTCTGTCTGCCTTTGTACACGCTGTTCTACGGGCAGCTGCTCTCATACACACTGTTCTACGGGCTGCTGCTCTCATACACACTGTTCTACGGGCTGCTGCTCTCATACACACTGTTCTACGGGCGGCTGCTCTCACACACGCTGTTCTATGGGCGGCTGCTCTCATACATGCTGTTCTATGGGCTGCTGCTCTCATACACTCTGTTCTACGGGCGGCTGCTCTCATACACGCTGATCTACGGGCGGCTGCTCTCGTACATGCTGTTCTACGGGAGGCTGCTCTCACACACGCTGTTCTACGGTCGGCTGCTCTCATACACGCTGTTCTACGGGCTGCTGCTCTCGCACACGCTGTTCTACGGGCTGCTGCTCTCGCACACGCTGTTCTACGGGTGGCTGCTCTCGCACACGCTGTTCTACGGGCTGCTGCTCTCATACACGCTGTTCTATGGGTGGCTGCTCTCATACACACTGTTCTACGGGTGGCTGCTCTCATACACGCTGATCTACGGGCGGCTGCTCTCATACACGCTGTTCTACGGGCGGCTGCTCTCGCACACGCTGTTCTACGGGCTGCTGCTCTCATACACACTGTTCTACGGGCGGCTGCTCTCGCACACGCTGTTCTACGGGCGGCTGCTCTCGCACACACTGTTCTACGGGCTGCTGCTCTCGCACACACTGTTCTACGGGCGGCTGCTCTCACACACGCTGTTCTACGGGCGGCTGCTCTCATACACGCTGTTCTACGGGTTGCTGCTCTCATACACACTGTTCTACGGGCTGCTGCTCTCGTACACGCTGTTCTACGGGCTGCTGCTCTCGTACACGCTGTTCACTGTTGCCTGTCAGACGCGTGTGGATGCAGCCTTTCTTTTGTCCTGGAAGGTGCAGCCTTCGAATGGCACGCGCGTGCGTACGAAGGGCGGGCCGGCGTGACGGATAGTTTCGCAGTTCGCTGCGCTTACAGAACACGACAGGCTGCACCCCTCTCTGCAGGAACACGGGTTTCGGGGAGGGGGGGGGCGGGGGAAGTCGGGGGCTTTCCGGTCGGATGACAGCTCACGCCTCATCTCGGCCGGGCGCGGACGGGAACGATGTGGTTCAGGACTCCGGTGATGGCTCGAGTCGACTTCGCCCGCTCTCTCCTCACGCACGGGCCAATGGGAAATGAAGTGGAGCTTAGCGCTGAGCACAGCTATGCCTGCAGGAAGCTGGGGCGCACACACACTACCCTGAAAAACACCTTCTGTATTTTACCAGAATGCTTAAGAAACGCCTTAACAGGCTGCTCCTTCCGACATAGGATGTTCAGAAGCTCAAACTTAACATGAATGCCCGCAAACACACACATGCACACGTATACTCTTTTTCTCTCACACACACAGACACACACACCTACTTACACACAATAAAAACACCCTCTGTCACACACAATAAGATACAGCAACATACACACACTCATAGTCACACTCACACACAGTGAGAGAGCCCAGTACTATATAAAGTTGCACTTTTAACACACTGCCCAGCAAAGAGAGAACAGCAGCCAAAAAATAAATAAATAAGTAAAAATTTTACAGTCTGTCACAATAAATATTTAAACAGTGATGTATCTGATTTGTCTGTGCCAAAACAAGACAAGCAGATGAACAAAATCCTGAAATATGAGGGGGGGGGGGGGGGGGGGTGGGGGTGGGGGCAGAGAGTGGAAGTTGAGGTGGAGGGGGGGGTAACATTTGGGATCATAAGAAATGCTCCGTCTCTCCTCCAGCAGGTCAGAGAGGTGAAAGAAAGAGAGGCTGTGGCGGCAGGCTGGGAGAGACTCTGCCCCAGTTGCTGAAACATTTACAGTAGCTCCTCTGACAGGCTGTAATAAAATACAGTGCTCTCTCTGTCCGGAGCTTCTCCGGAGAGACGCGGGAGCAACATGTGAGAACGCTTCATGCCGAAACCGGATTGACAGGCACCTGGGGGGGGCGGAGGGGGGTGAGAGAGGGGGGTGAGGGGGGTCCTGGGAGGGCTGATTAGGTGGGAGACCTCCCGGAGTCAGCCTTGCCCCAATCGAACGGACAGCAGCCTCCACGCTGGGAGGGGTTCAGAGAGGAAGCCGTAGGCCCTGTCTGAATCTTCCCCCAGTCCACAACTTCGGCGGGGTGGGCGGGGGGGGGGGGGGATCAATACGGAACAAAATCACCTCTCCCCCCCACCTTCACCTGGCCAGCCCACGCCTCGCCACTGTTGGAGGCCCATCTTTCGCCCCCCCCCCTCCCCCCCGCCCCCCCAATACCAAAGAACACAAACAAAATGTAACTAAGAGAGGCAGCCCGTGCCCTACCCTCATACCGCTTCATGTGAACAGAGGAGGTGAGAGGGAAGAAAGGAGAAAAGAAAGAACTAAAAGCGAGGGAAGGATGAGAGAGAAAAGAAGAGGACAGTAGATGGACCTAATTTGTTTCAAGGACACAAATCTCCTTTGTGAATGTGCCATCTCAGCCAACAGAGGCAGGAAGAACTTAAACAGAAGGGACAGCTGTCAATGTGAGAGGCCTAATAATAATAATAATAAAAATAATAATAATAATAATAATAATAATACAGTCTTTAATGGGTATGAAACATTATTGCAGTAGGGTTGGGATCACTAACAATAGCACCAGGGCTGCAAGCAAAATCAGGTAGAGAATGGAACCACGCAGGTAATGCAGGGTTCTAGGCGTGTGTGCCCACGCTAAAGGCAGCCAATCACAGCTCGGCGGCGGAACGCCATGACTCCGTTCCCTGCAGCACGGGCCTGCACCTCTCGCAGCTCAGCACTGCCTGGCGTGAAAGAGGTCAGTGATCTTTCACGCTTCCTCCCGTCTCTGCCTCTTCAAAAATAAATATGAGCTCGGATTCTACAGCACCTGGGGGGCGAGCGCACATCATTCTCTGTCAGGAAAAAGTTCACCTTAAACATGACAAAGTACAGAAACTACCTCAGGAGTGTGTGTGTGTGTGTGTGTGCGTGTGTGTGTGTGTGCGCGTGAGTCCATCTCTGTCTCTCTGTATGTGCCTGCCTGCATGCATGCATGTGCATGTGTGCTCTATAATGATTACTAGTCACTAGCATCAACAGTACAAAGACTTTAAATTAATACAGAATATAGTACAGTATATTTAAGTAGCTCTGTATAAAAAAAACCCAGAAATTGAAAGGATGGAACTTGGATTCTGGAGAATATGAGGGCATTCTTTAGGTGGGTAAAATGCTAATTTAATGAACAGTATTGTCATCAATGGCCATCCACCTTATTCCTGCCTGCTGATGCATGTGAGATTAGTTTCATTTACGGCACCAGTTACTTCAAGACCTGGAGTCGGAAGCGTAGTCTGTACTCTCACTGCACACAAATGAACAACGCTGTGAATCTGCTGATGGCTTTGCGGTTCCTGTGCACTGAAACTCAACCCTCACTGATATTCTGTTTGCTGATTGGACCCACGAGGTGCCCGTTAGGTCGTGACGTTTCCATTTCGGGGTGGCGTGCCGGGCCCCCCGCGGTGCCCGTGAGCCGATGAGGTTTCCATGGCAGCGCCGCTGACCCGCGACATGCCCGTTAGGCAGCGGAATTTTAGCTTCAAGGAGGGGCTGACCTACGAGGTTCCTGCTTGGCAAAACGTTTTTCAGTTGAGTGCCACACACACACACACAGCACCAAGGCACATGTGGGGGGGCGGGCACACGGATCAGGCGGCGCTGGGCAAACACAGCAAGCGTGCCCGCACTGCTTTCCCACCCGCAATCAAACGCCGTCGTTCAGACTGGCACAGTCTGGCGGAACCGCTACGCGTTTAGCTAGGAGCGCATTTCCCAGTGACATTGTTGTTGTAGTTGTTGTTGTAGTAAATGCAAATGTCTGTTAATTACGGGGCAAAGTTCTGTCGGATCAGAGCATGCGCACAACGTGCAGGATATCAAAGAAGGGCACCCACGCATGGGATCAACCCCAAGTCTGCTCGAGAGCGAAGCCAATTCTGAAAAAAGCTCAACGGTGCTTGCTCCAAGCCACGGACGTCAAACTCCAGCCCTGGAGGGCAGCAGCAGCAGCAGCTTCAGGCTTTCCTGCGATTCATTTTCAGTCTGCAGCCAAATCAGGCCTTGGAAACAAAGCGCGTGGACTCTCTCTAGCGCCGAGCAAAGGGCCAAACAGCCAAAACGCACAGAAAACCGGCGGACACAGTGGTCCTGGAGGACTGCGGTTTGAGATCCCTCACCTAGGGCTTGTAGCGCAAGACTGGGGCCTCTTTACAGCAGCTCAACGTTTTTTAAACCGAGCTACTCTACAGCAAATGTGATTTCCTCCGCAGCACCTCCTCCATTATATTCAGAGAAGAGATACGAAGATAAAACCCCGCCTCGAGCACAACGCTCAATCTGCCAGAGCAACCAAGAAAATCAATACAACTATAATTATATTAGACATCAAAGTTTTGCCAGCGAGTTAAAAACTACTCTAAATTCACATCAAAATGTGCTGTCCACTTTCACATGCTATTGCATTTGCATACTGTTGCATAATGCAATCACTGTACATTAAGTACATACATTCACATCCACGGATATGGTCAATGTTTTGTAATATATGCTGTATCTTTTCAAAATAATATATATATAAAAAATATATATAAAAACATATATTTTTGGTATTTTCCTTTTAAACCACATACTGATATTTAGTCCTTTATCCTAAGGGCAGTTGGCAAGACTGTTTGAAATATTTTGTGATGTACTTAAAAACAACAACAACAAAAAAAACACATTCCTTCAAATTAAAACATTTTTTTTCTTTACCACGCATTGACATTTTGTTAACTGATTTCAGTAAACCGCACATTTAGCAAAATATATTCTAAACGGAATGCGTATATCCGTTTGGACAAAAGAGGTGGCATCGGCCATTTTGTGGTGAGAAAGCGCTCCCATTGTTTTTGCACTTCCTGTTTCGCGCACAGCTGGCACACACCTGCAGCTCGGTCTGGAAGAAGAACTTCTGCGGGCACTGGGAGCAGTCGTAGATCTTATCCTCCTGGCCGTGCACAGAGAAGATGTGCTGCTGCAGCTTGCTGGCCAAGACGAACACTGGACGGAGAGAGAGAGGGAACGAGAGGAGGGGAGAAGGAAGGAAAGAAAAAAAAGCAGGAAGTACGGAGGAGGGGAGGGCGGAATGAAAAATGACAGAAAGAGAGACAACAACAACAAAAAAATTGTTATTATTATTTATTTGGAGCAATTCCTGGGTGTATGACAAGAAACCAAATATCCTGCGGGCAGAGTGGGATTCTGCATCAAATGTGACGCAATTATAATTCCCCAAATCACCACTGTGATTTCTGTGTCCTCATATTCACACACAACGGCAGTGAAAATACAGGGAGAGAGGGAGAGACAGAGAGAGAGACAGAGAGCGAGCGATAGAGAGAAAGACAGAGAGAGACAGAGAGAGATAGTGAGAGACAGAAAGAGAGAGGAAGGGAGGGAGGGCGAGAGAGACAGAGAGAGAGAAAGCGAGAGAGAAAGAGAGAGAGAGACAGAGAGCGAGAAAGAGAGAGATCATCAACAATGTCATCGCTACACACACGTACACAGACAGATGCACGTGTTGACACGCACAGATTTTACAGACACAAATTTTAACATTCACTGACCAGAACCCTCCCTCTCTGGGTAAACACTACAGCTAATCGCACCCGGCTCAGTGCGGCTCCTAGCTGCAGCTGGCTCTCAGACAGGGAAAAATCAATACCAGGCCACAGAGAGCGAGACCGTATCAGGAACAAGTGCTACAGCCCGGGCACGCAACAAGCGTGAAATCTCTCCAAAGAATCTATTTTTCACCATTTAAAATGTGCTCTCCTACAATGTTTACACTATTTAGATAGAATAAGTACCTTGCAGTAAGCACAACCCGAGAGTCCATCCAAAATTGTAAGCAGGGGAAAGGGTTTCTCTAAACGTGTACAAGGCAGAGGATAAACATTTCCAAGGCAAATGTTCACAAAAAAAGGCTAATTGTTAACCAGATGACTTACACACATATAAACTCTACTGACATAATACTGTATATACACTATATATAAAAAATATATAACACACACACATATATATATATATGTATAATGTTTTTTGTTCTGAGTGCAACTCATTACCTTACCACCACATACACTGCTAATTATATTTACAATATAAATAGCATAAATATTCATAAGAGCGGGTCACTTAATGACACAATTCCATATTAGACAGCTCGTAGCTAGAGACACTGCCGGCTAGCGGGTTAAAAATACATATCTATCTGCCTTAATTAAGCACACAGAGTCCACAGCAGTAAAGTGGGGGAATGTGCGCTCGCTCTCCGAGGAGCACTTCAAACATGCCGTTTGTTATCCTGGACCCACAGGCCCCTATGCTTAAAGGACTCGCTCTTTAAAAGGCACGGTCTCCCGAGGTCCCGCTAGCCAGCTAAACTTAGCATTTATGACTTCGTCTGAATTTATTATCGCTCGAAAACTTTACCTCTCCCACCCCCCGTCACAAGAGCTACACTTTGCGGGGGGGGAGGGATAAAAGGAACTGCAGGCAGACTCTCTGTGGTTGTCTCTGGGTCGTGGGCGGTGGGGTGGGGTGCAGGGGTGCACAGAGGCTCCAATAACATAAACACGTTCCCGTTTTAATGAATGCAGACACAGGGTCCTGGGACTGGGGCAGGCCTTACCTGAGAGACGGGGCGGTGAATAATTAAAGTGTGTGTGCCAGAGGCAGAGCAAGCAGGGCTACCCCCCCCCTCCCCAAACCACCGCCCCCCGCGACCTTCCCGCGAAGAAAGCACCTTTTATAATGTCTGCGCGGTTACTCTGTGTGACACGCGGGCGTTTGGGGGGGGTTGAGGGAGCACCGTGCTACAGTGCGACACGCCTCTACAGTGCGCCTCTCACGCAACATGAAACAAACACAAGACAAGGCACAGACCCTGAAACAGATTACGCAGATAAACAAACCATCACACAAAAGGCACTGTCAGGGCTGTAACCTCCACAGCTCAGGGCTCAAATTAATTTTCATTTGGTCAATTCAGTAAATGAGGCGAAATTCAATTCACAAACTGAAGAACCCTCGTCAAACATCACGGGCACTTCCCTGCATCGAACGATCAAAAAATTTTCTCAGCTCCAGCCCTGGTAGCCACAGTACACAGACAACTGAAATGGCAGTAAAAACCAAATCAGAGGTGGGTTCACAGCCAACATCTGGCAAAAATATCTACTTTTATATAAACAGAACCATCAACATGTCACCTTAACGTCTTGATAATATCACAACCATCTTTGAGAATTCTGAAAGTATGCGAAAGTCGTGAAAAGCTCATGTCGGACCACGGAGGAAGAAACCCAGAGAGGTCACTCTGACCGCGCGAGGTCTTTCGCTCGACCGGTGGGGAACCGCTGCGGATCAGGACGGCTCCACCACACGGGCCAAGGTGCCAGCGAGAAACATCTCTCCGGATGCTAATCCGGCTGTGACCCTCAGCCCGGTAACCTCAGCCCGCCGCTGGGCCGGGCACGAGGGCTCCAAGCCTGCGGAACGTCCTGCCTCCAGGCTCCACCCACAGCCAACAGCACAGAGACCTGCTGCTGATCTCCTCTCTGCACGGTCATTTAGCCAGACTCCACAGCATCCTGGCTACCCTCATTACTGGCATCATCAATCACTTCAGCAGCAAAAAAAACAACTTTAATGTAAAAAATATTCACGATACGCAGAAATGCAAAGCAGCACGAGCCCCATACACGATCTGCACTTATACATTTGCTACAATCGGTTCAGTCTGTTGGCTTACAAGACTGATCATTGAAAAGCAAAGTGAAGTACCGGAACAACAAACACTCTGACCATGTTAGACAGAACCTAGCCCAGCCATTTCCAAGCAAGACGGCCCCCAATATTCCAGTATCTGTTCTGCGTAACTCCCGACTGGTAATACCATCGGCATGGCGAGCTAGCCTTTAGCCAGCTTCGCGGCGCTGAAATTAAGCGAGACGGGAAAGGTCGAAGGTCAGGGGAAGGCGCAATCACACAGGGGGCGGAGAGCGTCGTGTTGTGGCGCGCGCGGCGGCCGTGCCGGAGGAGGAGGCGTCGACATTTCCCCACCGGGCACGGATTAAAAAAAAAAAAAAAGGAACAAAGAGGAAGAGGGAGGGGAAAAAAAAAAGAAGAGACAGAAATCACAGCGAAGCGTTTGCCCCCTAAGAAAAGTTCACACAGAGAGAAAACAACTTTTCCCGGCTCTCGCTGTGCGGCGGTGGTGAGGTGGGGGGTGGGGGGTGGAGGGGGGGTCAAAGGGCCAAAGCCGCCTCGCTGCAGGAGGACCGCGCCAAGATTAAGCTTCTGATTAGCTCTCAGGGGCCACCAATCACAGCCCTATCTCCAGGGCCAATCTCGCCTTTCTGTGGGATAGGGAGGAGGGGGGCAGGTCATCTTCCGGCTGTAAGAAAAGTGATATTAAACTGTATATGAGGGAAAATCTTATCTTATCCTATTAAGCCACTGCTTGCAAACCAAACTAACCCCCCCCCCCCCAACCCAGTTTCTCCAAGGGGACTGAATTGCTGCTGTGCACAAACTATGAATTACAAACATGCTGTGTTTGAACTGTTTTATTACTCTGCAGTAATAATGCAAATAATGCCAGACAGGAGACAGAAACTAATAAACCAAAAATGATCATATCTTTACAATTTCGAAAAATCTCTTTCTGGTGAAGTTTCTTCCAGAGAACAAGGCGGGTCGGCCCTTCACTAGGAGTCAGACCAGCGTTAGCTTAGCTTAGCTTAGCAAGGTACCCACAGGGAAATGCCTTGCTTCGCTTCTCTTACAGAAACCCACTGCGAATGCCAATACTATCCTAAAAAAGTTTTCAGGCATGCTGATTGATTTTTCTGGGGTGCACAACCTCTCACTAACAAGAAATATGATAGTGTGGTCCATAGTGTGGATACATCCCATTGTTTATTGACGCAAACAACAAGTTCAAAAGGACTCTACCCAGGTACTGAGTGGCAGGGAAACCTGGTTCTATAGTTTAGCATGACGAGGTAGCTACTCAAAACCAGTGAAATGTGAGCTTAAACAGTAAACTTTCACTAGTAGTTTCTGAGAGATTCTCGGAGCGGGATGGGCTAACGGTGTGTGGGTGTGTGTGTGTGTGCGTGTGCCCGTGCGTGGTGGTTTTCCATTCAGTGTCCCAGCTGAAAAAACCCATATGGCTTTTATCCCCCCCACCCCCGTTTTTGTTTGTTTGACTGTGTGCTGCTATTCCCAATCACAGCCCGCCCCCCTCTATCTCTCTCACTCCCCCAGCCCGGGGAGAGGCTCAGAGTTTTACCTGCAGGCTTCTTCACTTCTGACATGCGCCGGGAGAGAGAGACACTGTCATCATCTCCTCTGCCTCTCCCCCAACCCCGGCCCCCAGATACCCCCCCCCGCTTCTGACACACTCCTCTTCATATACACACACACTGCTTAGCTATGTAGAACGCGCCCTGTGCGACAGGGAACTAAAACAGTGTTTGTTTTTTTGTTAACATATATAAAAAGCGCTAAATGTTTGTGTAGATAGAGAGACGGAGAAAGAGGACGGCAAGAGAGAGAGATCTACAACGGAACTAAAAATATCCAAATAACACCTCTTCTGTTTATTTTCAGCCCCTTGGTCCCCTACTTTTCTCCTCCTTTCCTCTCCTCTTTTCCTCCTATCTCCTGTTTGCATACTACTCTTCAGCCAATGGGCATGAGTGTTACTGGACGGTGGGACGTTTGCCACCTCGGGGAAAGAGAACTACCGGGAGGAATTGCCTTTTAGCCTGAGAAGACAGGGAGAAAAGGAGTGCAGCCGCCTGCTCAGAGTAAACTTTGGGGACTTTAATCAGGTTGGCTGGGGCCTCTTGGAGCAGCTCCCACTGAGGGGGGGAGTCAGGAGAGGACGGGGAGGGGGTGACCGCACCCCTCCTGTTCTCGGGCACGGGGGCAGCAGCATGTCCCTGGGGGCCAGGAAAGCAATCTTCCACGCCCCCGGGGGCCTGGGACAGAACAGAGGCCTTTCAATCCCCCACTCCCCCCCCCCCTCCTGAAAAAGACAACCGTGACCACTGTCCTGCAGTGGGCACTGTTGTTTACAAAGAGAGAGAGAGAGAGAAAGAGAGAGGGAGGGAGGAAGGGAGAGAGAGGGAGAGATGGCAAATCCATCCATGCCAGAATTCTTATTTCTTCAGTCTATTTTTTACTTTGTGTCTTCTGAGGGTTGTATTGTATTGATCCACGTGACTTATGCAAACATCTGAAGCGCATTTTCAGCACTCAAAACGCCCTCTCTATTAGGCTACAGTGTGTATTCTCGTGATTTTTAGACTTAATGACAAGTCACGATTATCAGCCGTGTCCTCAACGGATAGCCAACGTCCCCTAACAGCTGCCTCTCCACTGCGATCGTCTAATTCAGATCAATATTATGACCATCCAGAGGGTAAACGTGGGTAACAAAGGGGAATCTGGGATTGAGATGCTTGTGCAGGACCCCCCTTTGGACTGAGAGAGACCTGCCTACCTAATCAGCCGCCCAGGTGTCGTCCCGATGATGGGGGAAAATAAGGGTGGCACTGTCACCACCCACCGGAGAGGGGAGGGGATATCAGCGAATTTAGATACGAGAGCTTCAGTGATGGGATGAGAGACAGGCTGGGAGACAGAGAGAGGAGAATCGGAGATCTTGTTCGCATGCTGAGCGATGTGTCATAGCTGTTTTATATTTTATACGCTGCACGCTCTCAATATGCTGCTTCGGTCACTGGGAGAGTGAGAGTTGGAAAGGAAGCTGGAGACAGAGAGAGTGAGTATAAGACATGATGATGAAATATCGTCTTGAATTTTTAATTTTTTTTTTTACTGCCCCTCTTTAATTCTTTATGGCTTAGCAGTTACTTTACTCTCACGCTCTCAGCACAGTGAAGCTGAAACCTAGCACCTGCTTCCAGGTAACCGAAGCAGACCGCCGAGCTGGGGCTCACCTGCAGGAGGACAGAGCTGGTAAGCGGCGCAAACCACTGAGCCCCATTCACACCACAAAGCGGCAACACCGTCATTCAGGCACAACAGGCAGGCCTTAGCGAAGACGCTAATGTGGAGTTTGTACGCTCTCCCCGCGTTTACGTGGGTTTCCTCCAGGTGCTCCGGTTTCCTCCCACAGTCCAAAGACGTGCAGGTTAGGTGAATAAGGTATAAGAGTGTGAGTGAATGCTGTGTGTGCCCTGCGATGGCCTGGCGACCTGTCCATGCTGTATTCCTGCCTCTGGCCCACTGCATGCTGGGATAGGCTCCAGCACCCCCTGTGACCCTGACTAGGATGGATGGACCTTTGTATAAGAAAAAGGCAGAACTAAGCCACTCAAACTCCTACACCTTCCTGAGACACAATAATGAACTTTCCCTCAGCCTGCTGCATAATGGCCCAAACCTGCCCCCCCACTGTCACTTTTCCCTTTCAGTGTCCGTAAAAGGAAATTATGATCATTCCACAAATGTTCCTCCTTGGGTGGGACCTGATATGGGGGAGGGGCAAGGGGGGGGGGTAGGTGGAATCGGGGCCTTTCCACCACAGGGACCTCACCTTAGGGGGTTTTGGGAATGGGGGGCTGGGTGGGGTAGTGCTAAGGCCTCCCCCCAATGCCTCATTATGTCCCATCCACTTCCCTCTTTCCAGGGGTCTCCTTTGAATGGGGGCCACTGTTCCCTGGCTCTGTGGCGCAGAGGGAGGGGGGGACCCTTAATCATGCACCCCCTGTCACCGAGGCCTTTCTGCTCAGACCCCCCCCGGGACACCC
The DNA here is from genome assembly GCF_013347855.1 of Anguilla anguilla. Classification (NCBI taxonomy): domain Eukaryota; kingdom Metazoa; phylum Chordata; class Actinopteri; order Anguilliformes; family Anguillidae; genus Anguilla; species Anguilla anguilla. The sequence goes on along the minus strand of NC_049208.1, from coordinate 11,985,500 downwards.
CCGCCCCTCACCCCCACCTCTGTCCAGACACTTTCTGAGGCCCCATTGTGTAGCCTTTCTATGGGTATCCACTGGAGGTAAAGACACCAGAATTGTGCTCCTCAGAGTCACCGCTGGGTGCTTTCATTGGACAGGGGCTGTATTCTAGCAACGGCCAGGGAAATGCTTTAGATCCACAAATTGCAAACTACTCATACGTTTGAATATTCTGTGACTGCCCCGATTTTGACATTTGAATGACAGAAACACAATTTTCGACCAGACAGCCCTCAAAGCCAGAGTCCAGTATTGTAACTGCAGCTCTGTGCTGGGACGTGACAGATCAGGGGCTGCTGGGAGAAAGTCTTAACCTCCGTTTGAACGGCGAATCAGAGGACAGCGAGCCGAGGTGCGCACGGTTTCCATTATACAGGTAATTAACCCGGCCGACCCCAGCAGATAAGAACCTCTCCCACGGGAGGCAGCCCCCCCCCCCCCCAGTCACAGAGGGACAGGGGGCATTACCTGGACTTCGGGCAATTAGCACGTCTTCTGCCATTGACTGCGTTCTTTTGTTTCGTATTTGGGAGGGGAGTGGGTGAGAAATTTGAAAACATCCCCTCCATATGGAGCAGAGCGCTCTGACTCCAGCCATTGGCTTTTTAAATGTTCTTTTCTTTTCTTTCTTTTTTTTACACCCAGTTTAAAAAGCACTTCTTGTTTCAGACAGCACGTCTCAAGCCAATTATTGGCAAATCAGACGCCTTGATCAAGGGCAACTTGTCGATACAGTTTTACACACTGAACGCTCCCCAACCAGTGGACACAATTGGATTTAGCTTTCAGGTCCGAAGTGAGGCGCTGGCTAGCTATCGGCAAACTGGCAGTAAACACAAGACTAATGTCTTTACACTGCCTCTGCAAAATAGTGGCCCAAGTAACAAAACGTGACACTCTAATTCTGCACTGAATGAAGACGAGCAGAACTTCAGAAAAAATGTGAACCTCAGCTATAAACCTGGTGTGCATTTCATTTGCCAAAATAACGCAGAACCTACAAGTAGCAAGGGGCACTTTTAATCAGTGCAATTACAAGCTGCTCGTTTTCCAGCAGTGTTTTGCAGAGTTTCTTAAAGATTTCCTCACGCTTGGTGGAGTTCAGCGATTTCTCTGTTCTCAGTTTGTTGATTTCACCAACATCGCTGAAACAAACACTTTAGTTCATTTGTGAGCCAAAAAGCTCAGGACCAACATTTCCTGAATTCAGATCGTTATCTTAAAAATGTAAAACTTAACTCAGAAGTTCTTACAAACAGTGATCATGTACTGTAGATGTACTGCCAAAAACCCATTAAACCCCTTACTCCAAAAACTAGGCTTCATCCTTAACACAGAGGACCGTAAGAGTTCCTTCCTCATCCAAACTGGATGCACATCCCTTACTTTCTTGCACTTTGAACGTAAATCCTAAAATAACTACCCGGCTCTAGCTCTAAACCAGTTCCCAGAGTGCACCGCTGTCACCGTTTGGCTGACGTTGTGCGTGAGGTGTGCGTTCTCTGACAGACCTGTGAAGCAGACGGGGCATTTGAACGTTCCCCCCATGCCCTCGAAGCTGTGCTCGATCAGGTGGCACTGCAGCTTGGCCGGGGAGTCGAACGTCTGGCTGCACAGCTTGCACTCGTGGTTCAGTCCTTCCTCTGCGGAAACACACACACACACAGAACACACGATCAACAAATCAAGCAATCAATCAACCAATCATCGGTTTTGTTGTGCATTTTATACACAGCTCGTCACCTTTAGCGTTTTTCCAGATTTAATTAAAAAACAAACAGAAACAAAGAAAGCCCCCCAATTGACCTTAAGACAAACATCTATAAGCACTGTGATTGCACAGATGTCTGTTCCTTTTCATGTTACAAGCATGACCATGGAAGCGCACAGGAAAAGACAAGAGACACACAGTGCACTTCAACAGCTTCGGATGCACAACCAAACTGGATAGCATGAAACAGCTGACATTCTGGCTCAGAACCACACTGGATAACGTGACATTTTGGCTCTTTGCTCCTCTGCTTGATGTCAGCAGGCAGCGCTTTAATTGACAGGGCTCGGTGTGTACTAATCCAGTCAGGTAATACAATGTAAATACTGCGGTCAAACAAACTGGAGGGCCATCCTGTGATGTTTTAGCCTCTACCCTATCACTGGGATCTCTAATCACTGTTTACTGTGACATCACCACCTCACCTGCACACGTGACTGGAGCTCTAAGCACACCTGAAGTTAGTCTTGGGAAAAAGGCCAGGGGCCACGTGGAAATGAAGCTCACAATGTGTTTGACTGGACATGCAACACCTGCTTCAGGCTCATTACACACACAAGATGATGTGTACATCAGGGTACATTCACTCAAGTGCGTGTGTGTGTGTGTGAGTACACGTGAATGTGTGTGTGTATGTGTGTGTGTGTGCATGCAAATGTGTGCCAGTGAGAAGTGGGAGAAGGAGAGAAAGAGAGAGTATATTTGTAGGGGTGTCAGTAAGTATTCTTGACTGATACTCAAGCAGGTGTTACATCCGTGGGAAGGGAACCAGATTAAACATATAGAACATAGTGTTCGGTTGTGCGTTACAGTGATCTCATCTGGCAACATTAAACCCGACGGGAGCGGCTGGTGCTGCTCGTTTCTCCATAAAACCCGTGAAGGACCACCTGCACTCGCTCCACACCCTCAGTGCGTCCAACGAGGCCCTCTCTTTCCGGCCTGCTTCGGCTTCGGCGCCTATTAAATTTCTCCGCCGCTCTCCGAAAATGAGCCCGATCTCCGAGGGGGAAACGCCACACTCGCAGGAAACGTCAAATAATAATAAGAGCGATGCAACCGGCAAGGAGGCACCCGGGGTGAACTTCCCCAAGTCACGTGACGCAGGGCCCGCCGCTAACGTAGCGCCGCTGCCACAGACGGAGACGGAGCGTACGGCGCGAGCGTCTGCTTGGTACGCCCGTCTGGAAATTCGGCAGCAGCGATGACAGAAACGAGAACGCCGAAAAACAGACCTTCGGTGTGGCGATGGGGAAAAAAGCGGAATTAACATTAAGGAGAGAGAGAGAAAAGCCAGAAAGCAGGGGCAGGGATATCAATCAACCGTCACACGCACATAAAGCTTCGAATCCACGCCACTGCGACAGCCGTCACTTTCAGATGCACTTAGCGCCGAGCGAGCGGCACCGCTAGCAGACTTAGCGATCCGCGGTAAAGCGTCGAAGGCGCTCGTATCGACGGGGTGAAAACGCTTTGGAAATGCCACCTGATCAATCCTGTTCTGACAGAGACAAAGCGGCCTCCGTGCGAAATGCAGCCTTGTCTCCGAACCAATACTGAACACCTTGTGTGGCGTGCGCAGGATCCGAGAAAAGATGTGATATAACCGCGTGGCGCACACGTACACATGCACAAAAACATACAGTATGTTATTTTCAGACAAAGCGCTGCAATCTGCGAGCTGTTCTTGAAGACACTTGCCTGTATGTGAACTTCATGCTGCTGACGTCTCTGAATTATTACAGTCCAGACCCCGCTCCCCCTTTCTTCACTGCCCATCCACGCACTGGCCTCATACCCCACTGCGATGCCCACCCGCTATGCCCCTGCTGGCATTCCAACACACCATCCTTAATTTATCAGGCCTGGCAGTTGGCGGGCGCGGGGTGCTGCTCCAGAATGGGTTGCCAGACCAGTGAAGAGCACACGCAACCTTCAGCAAATCCCCCCCCGCCCCCCGCCCGCCCCCCCCCATCCCCCACCTCCAACCCTCCCCCACCCGCCTCGGAAATCCGTGAAAAACAAGCCGCGCCGGGCCCACGGCTAGCCCGGGGTGTCTGGCAATGGGACGGGCGCGCGACGATGGAACAGAACACAGCAGAACGGGTGAATTCCGGCGCGCCGCGCCGCGCTGCTTGAGGGCAGAACGAGCCGAAGGAGTCGGGACTCCGCGTTCCGGCACTGAAAGATCCCCGCGGGCGACCGTGGCGGCCCAGCTCCGCTCCGCCCTGCTCCCGCCAAGCCCGCTTCCACAGACCCCCCCCCGCTGGCAGAAACACTGCGAATTAGCGGCTCACAACTTACTGAGGGATCAGAGCTAGCTAAGCTAAGCGACCGGCTCTTCATTTCAGTTTCTCTACGGCAGCGTAATGGAGTCCGCACCCTGGCAAGGGACATTCCAGCAATGAGACACGCTCACCAATACAGGGCACTCCAGATAAGGAGGACAAAATAATGGGATAGAAACTGGTTCACCAAAAAAAAAGAAAAAAAAAAAAAGAAGTTAATATAGACAATTTAGACCCTTAGGCTCAACCTCAAAGTTTTCTGCAAATAGTTATAATCTAATCGGGGGAAGGAAAAGTCTTCCACCTTCATTAAAAAAGATCTATTTCCAGTCCAGGTGGGGAAAAAAAAGAAAAAAAAGAAAGAAAGGAAAATCAATCTGTGCAACCTGTGGGGCCAGCCTGGAGAAACACAGACACGCGTCTGAAGCAGACAGGCTCACTTCTGTCAGCGAGCTAACGCCGGCTCACTTCTGTCAGCGAGCTAACGGACAGAGCTTCAGGCCTCCCTGACAGGACGCGATACAGCACGGGCCTGTCAGAACAGAAGAGGAGGAAAAGAAGAAGAAGAAGAAGAAACGCAGCGGCGAAGACGCGGCACGCGCCGGGTCCAGGTGGCCCGAGCCCTCGGCCGCCCCGCCCGCTCTTAACGAGGCGTTCAGGGGGAGGAAACACGGCATGCCGACGGAGGCGGCGACGCTTCAGATCAGCGGCCGCCGTTTCGAAGCGCAGCGCCGCGAGGCCAAATGGACGCGCGCTTTCATCGCCTCTCGCCCTCATCTGGCACGACGTCACGCCGCTCGCTCGCTCGCTCGCCGGCCGCGCTCCGTGCGACGGGGTTGCCACCTGTACCGCGGCCGACCGAAGATGCCGTCAAACCGTCCGCCATTTTGCTCGTTTCTTTTCAGTACGACCCCTGTACCTGACAGGTGGAGATACTAGAGTGCACTTTATTTCAGCGCTTGTGCTGTTTGCTTGAAGTTTTGGGTCTTGTGTGCTCCTCATTACAGACAGTGAGCATATGCAGTATCAGCCCTTCCAATGTATACTCAAAGTGGATACTGCGTACTTGCAAGATGTTATATTATTTGTAAAAATGTATGAATTCAATGTATGTCAGCTTAGAGGCATATCATATAGATGTTCTTTTGAAGCGCCATAATACTACAAAAAAAGTATTAATTAATAACTTAGCCTGGCATTGTGTAAGATCTTAAAACACACACGCACACACTGATAATTGTGTAATATCTTAAAACACATACACACCCATTTTATATATATATATATATATATATATATATATATATATATATATATATATACACACACACGATTTGACAAAGCATTTGCCATAATGCACTGAACAGCATACCTCACCCTAAAACCCTCAGAAAAGCAAACAGAGGGTGACAGTCCTTCACTGGGAAAACCAGACAAAGCCCTGCATGCAACGCGGTCCCATAGGGGGAGCCCATCTTCCACTGGCCAGCGTCATGGTATTTACAAGTATTTCCAATTTTCACAAGGCCTTCCAGAAATAAAATAGGAGGAGAACCTTTTTGTAATGCTGGCTGTTTTATCTCCTGCAACGTACAAAGGAAATATTCGCAGCAGAGAGAGAGAGAGAGAGACAGAGAGAAAAAACATTCAGAATCCATCAGATAATTCTCGCACTTTATTAAAACAGACTGCCCCTCTGTGAGCAATCAAAACAAATGGCTGCAACTGAACACTGACAAACAGTATGTTTAACATAGTGTTAACCGTTTTAGCTTATGCTCACAATATAATTGTGGATTTACCATTTTCATTTTCATTATTACAACATTTAACATGTTCAGTGGCCACTGTAATAAGAGGAACCCCTTGAACTCACCGCAGGTTAATTATTTTTCTGGTGTGCACACTCTATAGGAAAATGGAATTAAATAAACAACAGCATTGCATTTTCAGCTTGTTGTTCCATGAAAACCTGATAATATGTGAATATGCTATTTTGAGTTATTGTGAGCGCTGTCAAACCGACAGTTAGATCACACGGTGTGAACAAACATCAGCCCGTTATCAGCACACCTGTGTGACGGTTTCACAAACAGCCTCGCATACACCCGACATGTAACTGCTTATGCCTGATTGGCTTTCACCAGGCAAGCTCAAACACTGATTGGCTGATAAGGGACCTGAAACCGGGCCAGTGGCTTCAGAAAGTTCTGAAAACTGAAAGCCGTAATTTTAACTAGCACTGCTCAGTACTGTACTGCGTTGGTACATTTCAGAGTAAATCTGAAAAGTTTATAATCATTAATCGTCTATGTTACAGCTACAGTTTGAGGCAGTGAACCGTCTCGAAAGAAGAGAGATCAGCGGCCTCTGCGTCCAGATGGAACGGTCGGACTTTTCGACCTTCCACAAACGGTACGTCCTCCCGGTCGCCGGTTTTACGAGCGGTTCATCTCTAAACCCTGCCAGGGACGGAGGACGAAATCTCCGTTCGAGCGGGGGGTGGGGGGGGGAAAGGCCGGGTGGAATTCGGCCCGTCCAGCCCGAGCCCGAGCGTTCAAACGGCTTTCACGCCCGTTCAGGCGCTGCCCACTTGAAACGCCGGCCAGAACAACGGCGCTCCGTTTACCGCGGGCGGGACCCCCGGGCCCTCCAACGGCCCTCGGAGGGGCCGTGCCGGGGCGCGCGCGTGCCGAGGCACACCTGCTCAAATGTGTTTTGGGTGAGGGGGGACCGGGCCCGGGGTGGGGGGGGGGAGAGCAGGTTTTCTGGGCGCGGCGGGCAGAGGCGAAATAACGACTCGGTTCCAGCCGGGCAGGAGCCATTAGCGGCGCGCTAGCTGAGCTCTGTCACGCACCCATACAGATTATTAACCCCCCGCAAATGAGTTTGGACGGAGACGCGGGCCCATTAAGTAAATAACACCCGGCCCAGAGCGCGGGACGGCCGCCGGCAGCACAGACACCGCTGACTCAGGGTTTCACCGCCGCCTCCCGAGCGCCCATAAAACACCCCCCCCCCCCCCGCCACCCCTCCCTCCCCCCGTACCCGGACGCTGGCGGGCGGACCGTTCTGGGGGGGGGAGGGGCGGGGGAAGGGGAGAGGCGGGGGGGAGGGGGGGAGGGTGTCACCTGGCGCGGGGACTCATCCGTGACGCGGCGCAGGCTGTTTCCGGGGCCCGCCGATGCCAGCCGGGCCCCCTGTATGGCTCTTCAGTTGGGCCCTCAAACCAGCTGTGACCCATCAAAACGGAGAGGCTCCAGGTGGGGCGTTAATGGAATGGCCTATTGTATAAATGAGCACCGAGCTACCGCAGCCCCCCCCCCCCCCCCCACACCCCCTAACCTACACACACACACACACACACACACACACGCACACGGGCGAGGGCGCATCCGTAACCAATGAGCAGACACAAAACATCCACCCACCAGATTTTTTAGCCCCATTCACAGGCTATTTGCAAAGTATTTATGATCAGATAAAGCTTACGCCCACACACTCACACACACACACCCACACAATCCCAATCTTTCTCTCACTAGCCATCATGTATTGTTTCTCTCGGTCTCTCTCTCTGTCACAGTTTCTCTCGTGCATTCACACACACACACACACACACACACACAGTACGCATACACATTTTCACTCTCTCACACATACTCCATTTTCTTTCTTCCTCTCATCCAATCACTCACAAACACATACGCATACACTCTCTCTCTCCATCTCTCTCTCATACACACACACACATCATGAACTTGCTACTCCTCTCAATAAAAACACATGTGGTTATGGCAAAAGGCCCGCTCCTGGAAGCTTACGAGATGGCCGGTTCTGATGAGATGTACTCAATTTACGCGGCGGTGTAAATTTAAAAGCGAAATTTTCACGAGTGCAAACGAAGCAGATGGAGACATTTTTGCGGTCACAGTTGTGAGTAACCTTTAGCGCTGACGGCACTGATTATAACATCACCCGCTGTTAGCAAGCTAAGGGCAAACAAACACACGGACCCTGCAACAAAATGGCGGCTCTCATAAAAATCCCCCCCCTGCTCCCCCCCCAAAAAAAATGACCCCCCGTGCCAAAAGAAACACACCGCTACGAGGAACTAACTCTTCAAATGGCCGTGTATCAGATGAGTTAGATACGTCTGATCCTCTACAGGGAGAACATGTGGAAAAAATAAATCTGATACTGAAACGTAGCATTTTTTTTTTTTTTACTGCAAGATGGCTTTTAAAAACATGTTTAAAAATAGTTTGCCTAATTTTCAGGTGCTGTACGTATGTGATGATTCTCAAATTCCATTACTTAGAACACGAGGGAAGAAAAACATTTTAACTCTTTATTTCCTCTCAAATGGCTACTCTTTGGCAATCTTTCGGATGACTTTGCCAGTACCGATGATTTTATCATTTTAAGAATTATTTTTCAGAACATCTGAAATAGTTACTACACCTTCCATTTTAATACACATATGGACCAATAACTCTGGTCTGAATGTTTGGGCTGTTGGGTCACTGAGGTTTGGCTGGTTATAGAGGGAGCTAGATGGTTACGGTGTTTCTACATAAAAAACACAAAATATTTTTTTTTTCTTTTTTACTAAAAAAAAGACACCATGAACCCCTCCTCCCCCCTCCCTCACTCTATGTGACCTTCCACCCAGGCCACAGCTATAGACAGGATTCCCGTCGCTATAGTTACAGTGCCCTCAGAAGGCCAGGGGTGCATGTGCAAGATGATTCAGATCTACATATGCAGAGTCACTTCACCCTACACCGGCCCCCAAACTGATCTCAGATCAGATCTACATAAGCCTTGGAAATCACACTGCCTATCCACTTGGTAGTTTTTTGTTTTTGTTTATGTACCCAAGGGTCTGTTCCTATCTGCTAGTGTCTGTTTCACTGTGCATGTGTGTGAATGTCCATCTGTCTTTGAGTCTGTGTGTGTATGTATGTGTGTGCATCTGTGTTTGTGTCTGTGTGTGACTGTATGTGAGAGTGTGTGTGTGTGTGTGTGCGTGTACGTTTGTGACTGTGTGTGTGTCTGCATGTGTGAGTGTGTGTGTGTTTGTGTTTATCTCTGTGTGTCTCTGTTTGTCGGCGTGCGTCAGTATGTGTGAGTTTGTGTGTGTGTGTGTGTGTGCATGTACACTACGACATCACATCCCCCCCCTTTCTGAAACGGGCACGGGGGGGGCGCTGATTTACGGTAATGGAGGCTGGATCGCTCTGGCAGCACGTCCTTAGTGGGAGCTGAAAAAAAGTCAAAAATGTCTCCTGTGGCCCTCTCCCATGGCCTCCCGGGCGAGCGAGCTCACTTCCTGACACCTCCCCTGGCTCCCCACAGCCCGTCCAATCAGCAAGTCCGCCAGGGAGCTCAGCCTCGCTCCGCTCGCAACACTCTGCGTCTAGTTATGGAGCCTCTGGGGATGGCCTGTGCTCGCTCTCTCTCTCTCTCTCTTCTCTCCCTCTCTCTCTCCCTCCATCCTCCCCCTCTTTTCCCCTCCCCTCCCCCGAAAAGTCCTCGGGATGAAAACTGTTTTTTTTCCGCCCCTTCCAACAAAGCCACTGCAAAAATCAAGAGAGGAAAAGCTGAAACAAATACGGTACATCTGCATCTCCGGTCTCTGCCTCACAGGTTATGCGTATTGCAGCTGGCTGAACAGGAGAGAGAGCGCAGAGAACGTTCTGGAATATCAGCCTGGGTCTCCTCGTATCGGGGGCATTTACATGCCTCAGGAGGCGTGGGGGGGAGAGGGGGGGGAGGTGATTTTGGATGAAGGCTGTCCGTGACAATGTGGTACCTGTGTCACTGCTAAAAGGACTGCGTTTTAGGGCTTGTGAAAGTCCTGAGCAGGGAGGAAACTGACTGACATTCGCTGTGCTGTGATATGCTCCCTGTGTATGTGTGTACGTGTGTGTAAATGTGTGTAAATGTGTGCAAGCGTGTGTTAAGATTGCGTATGTGTGTGTATGGATATACATGCACGTAAGTCTGTTGGTCTGTGTGTGTGTCCCTGTGTTGTTTGTGTATGTGCATGCATGTGTGCGTGTGTGCACGCTCAGATATATTTGTGTGTGTGTTTGTGTGTGTCTGTGTGTTTTCGGTTGTGTGTATGTGTGGGGAATTGTAATGGGAGTGTGTGACAGTATGTGTTTATGCATACCTGTGTTTGTGTGCATTTGTGTGCCTGTGTGTGCGTGTGTGTGTGCGCATGTGTGTGCGTGTGTGCATGCTTAGATGTGTGTGTGTGCGCGTGCTTGTCGGGATGACAGGTCTCAGAGAGATTTTTTAAATCAGACGTTTGACAAAAATAGGGTTTAAAAGCTGCATACAGCTTAATTAAAATGTCTAGCCTGTCTGCGCTGGCCGAGACACCCCCCGCCCCCCCCCCCCCCCCCCCGCCCCATCCCCCTTACCCCCCCCCCCCACTGCTGCCGACAATACTGCGGAGGCCTAGAAACAGTAACAAGGAATTCATTATCAGTTTCAGCGCTTGGCACAGGAACAGAAGAGTCTGATACACAGATTTATGCATTTCTCAGGGGCTCAGTGAATCTTTAACCAGGTTTCCTCTTAAAGGGATCCGCACAGCCACCGCTGCTCACGGGCTCGCTCGGCGACGTCCAATCAGCCGCCGCTGTCGAGGGTTCGCTCGGCGACCGGCCCGATCGACCGACCAATCGCACGGTCGCCGAGGCCTTCTCGGCTTCCGATCGCGTCTAACCGACGGGGTGCGCGAACGGGAAGCAAAGAAGGCACCGCGTGCCCTCGCAAAAGAAAGCAGACGAAAGAACAAGAAGAAGAAGAAAAACATGGCAGCCATTAAGATTTTGTCAAAGCCGCGCTACACGCTACAGTTGATGGAAATTTAAACTGCGAGCGTTCTCCCAGTGACAAAAACATCTGGATCCGTCAGAGGGAGAAGGTACATGATTACAAAGGCCAGCTGCTCCTCTAATAAACATACATTCACCTGATTCTGAGACTCTCAGCGTGTCTCCAAAACATAAAAGATGCATATGTTTTGAAGTGAGAAACATCAAACGCATTTTGAATTCTTGCAGTTATTACTGTAATGAGTAGCCCAAATTAACTCCGCATATGACATTTTCACTGCCGCTGGCACGCACCACTCACCTCCCCCAACAAACAAAACAGGACTGTGAAACCTAGCATGGTTCCTGTGGTTGATACGAGTCAATCATACTAAGTTTGATTTAAAATGCACTGTGGGGTGATTGGACCGTGAAAATGTCATTCTTGTCAAACAATGGATTTTAGAATCTCAGGAGGAGGGGCTTTTGGCATGAAGGAGCCAATCAGGTAGAGGCTGAAATTTCTATGACAGAATTTATATGACTTCTATCAAAGAAAGGGAAGGGGTGTTCTTTTCAAACGTCGCAAAGAATGTTGGTCCAATCATGAAAGTGGGCTTTTATGACAAGTGGCTTTACCCTATTCTACAGCTAAAGAGACAACTCAAAACCACAGCAACCCTTCAGCTACTCCCCAGAGTCTCGGAGGGTCTATCAGAACACTGGCCTATGGCATCTTGACTCTAAATAGCTACTTGTGGCGCCTGCATCTAATCGACACCACAGCTTGTGTTGCCTATCATGAAGGACGCATGCTGATATTCCCGTTAGCCTGAGCGCTAAATCAAAGGGAAAGTCATTTTAAAGTGTGGCCTCAAACTCCCAGTGCATTTCTGCTTCTGCCACATGGCCTGACGAGCCATTTCACTCATTTACGAATGCTGTCTGTGTAATAATGATAAAAAATTAAAAAAAACTTCCAGTGCCGAATTTTCCTTGAACTTACGTCCAACCTTATGCTCCCGTGTTCTACCGACAAAACCCGCTTCCGGTTTGGAACCGATGTGGTGATACAGATCGCTCAGTCCGCCCTGAACCGGTTTTATTAACCGCGACGAGTCTCTCGACGTGCTGTGGCCCAGGTAGAGGCGAGACAGGCAAACTCGCATCCCCAGAGGGCCAGAGTGTGAATGCCGGACTTCTCAATTACTCAATTAGCCCAATGGTCTACACGGTTTGACACTCGAAGGGTTGTCAAGGAAACCTCATGTCCAGGGGAAAAAATATATATATACAGTATTTATGTGTTGTTTTTTCTAGGTTGTCTCATACATTTCTGGGCAGTTTCATACATCATAATGGTGAGCGAGACTAACACGGTTATCCCATTCTTTGGACACGTGTAACTGCAGCAGTGCTACAACTCCGCAAGCTTACAGCACACATCATGTATATCATGTTTTCAGCTCACCTTTCAAAGTTAAAGGCTGAGAATAAAGCAAGCTTAAAGTAAGGGGATTGATGGGCTGACATACACTATAAATACTGAGAAGTCTACCTCAAAGACAGGGGTCAGGGGAAACAAAACCCATCTATCACACCAGCAGTAATCAGGAAGACAGGATTCATAGGAGACGGTCTCGCAAAGGTTTTACAAGACACCGGATACACGCATTATTATTTCTAGTTTTTTTTTACGATACGCAGTTTAATGGGGTGCGGTATGACCTTCTACCGGTGTTGGGCGGGCAGATCAACAGTCATCAACCATTTGTAAAATATCTCCAGGCCACGAATCCTCCATCCTGTATGTGAATAAAATTTGCCTTGCTTAGAAAAAACTGAAGTCTTTTTTAACCATTAGCCACTAGGGACCTGACTCACACTGGTCAACATCACTACCCAACTTCCCAGACAAATCCGTTTATTTGCAGTTAAAAAACTAGAGAGGTTTTACATATTCTTACCTTGTCCTCTTAACCAAATTTACTGTTACTTGCACGACAGTATATGGATGTTTCCAAGGTAAATATGCAAGCAAGTAAAGGGATGATATGTACACGTTCAAAATCAACTTGCCTTGAATAAAGGATTAAATAAAAAAAAAATAAAGCAAGCTTTTCAAGAGGTGCCAACAGAGGGAGTTGAATTTTAAATGTCTCTTTCCACCTTCAAAATGGATGGCTACACTCTCAGGGAAAAGGACATACATGTCAGCATATATACACAAGTAGGCTTCCTTACGTTTCCCTCAGAAAAGATGCAACATTCTGCCAGCGAACGGCTCAAATCCTGCAGGATCCTGAAAAATATCGGCTGGGTGGGAGGGATTTTTGGGGGTGGGGGGGGGGGGTCTCTGGTTTGGCTGGCACCCCAGAATCCTGTCCAGCTTGGCGGCGCGCGTCCCCCCGCTGCATTTCTCTGCGTAATTATCGAACCCGGGCCGACCCAGGCGGCTGGGCCCTCTCCTTGCCCGGCGCGCCGAAGTCATTTAGAAAGCCGCTCATATTTTAGACAAAAGGAGGGAGCATTTGGTGATGGAAAATTCATCATCAGGTATCTAGAGGCTTCTTAATAGAAAAGGCGATTCCCGCTGTGCGGCCCGGTGCCGGGCCCCAAAACGCACATGCGCGGGGCCAGCGAGGGGGGGGCCCACACAGCGGGCCAAAAGTCATTAGCATAATTTTATATAACACGGGGGGCCGTGCTGGAAATTTAATAGATCTCGGCAAATAAAAGGCAGACATTCCGGATAATGTTTTTTTTTTTTTCTTCTCTCCCTTCCCTTCCTCTTCCTCTCGGAGCGAAGCTGTTTTTCTCCCCTCCCCCCCCCCCGCTGCACCACACGCTGGGAGAGAGAAGTTCATTACCTCAGCGGATTCGCGGCCGGCCCCCTTCGCTTTTTGACGGGGACTTCATTAGACGGGACGCTGGCTAATTCTGTGGGGGGGCCCGGGACGACTCCACGTGGGGGTGGGTAGGGGAGGGGAGGAGAGGGAAGGGGCACGAGTTTCCTCCTCATACACACATAGAAATTCAGCCACCCCCCCACTGCTTCACCCCCCACAAAAACAAGAAGACAATCCTGTTCTTCTCCCCCTCTGGTCTTTGGCTGGAACACGCGCACACGCGCACATGCGTTAGATTAAAAATGTCCAGGACAGGTGTTACCAGACAAATGAAGACAGAGACAAAGCGATCGCTTGAACGAATGACCAATGAGAAAAGACGGCGCTGTGGGCAGGCAGCCTATCGGCCGCCTCGTCAGAGAGCGTCTGAGGAGGGGACTGGCCTGTGGGTAATCAGTCCCAGGCCTGGGCGAAAGCCGCGCAGGCAGGGAAGAGACGGGACGGAGGGGGAGGGCCCCGGATCACAGGATTGGGCCCCTGCTCCTCTGGGGACCGGGGCGGAGGAGGGTCTGGCAGTCAGGAAGGAGATTGGGAACATCCTGTTCTTCTGTCAGCCAAGCTCGGGGAGGGCCTGACAAAATCCTGAGCGTCCCGTTTCTCTGCGGACCTGGCTGGAGGAGTGGGGGGGGGCCTCTCTGTCAGGAATGCAATCAGGAATGTCCCATTGCTCAGTGGGCTGGGGGGGGCAGGGGGGCGAGGGGAGGGTCCCTGGAGCACAGGTATGGGGGCCGCCAGCAGTTCCCACACTAACTACAGAGACTTCGCTGCACAAAGCACTCTGGAATTATATCAAGGCAGATTCTTTTGGCTTTAAAACATACGTTCTATAGATATTTTAATATGGCAAAGACGATGAGATTTTAGTGGGCTTGACAGAACAATGATATGGAAACATCAAGCAGATGTACCATCCCATCTTCTGCAGCATTTATTATAATAACAATAATTATTACTGCTGCTGCTCCTCCTGACACAGGGCAGAAATACTGTGCCCTCTTTTAGCAACAGTGCTCTGTGTTACGGAAGAGGCTGGTGATGTGACTTGTTCCTTCCTCGAAGTACCCCCCCCTGCGCCCCCATCGCCCGCCTGCCCCCCGATGACAACCCCCTCTCTCTATTGACTGTCACGGCGGGGCGGGGGGGGCGTCTTCTGATTTGTAATCTTGTCCCTCGAATGTGAAATCTCAGGAGGAGCGTCTCCGCGGGCAACCCCCCCCCTCGCCCCCCTCCCCCCTCCCCGCCCCGCTCCGTTCCTTCCTGTGGGGGAATCTGCGGCGGGACCTCCCGCTGGTACTGCAGAAACATCCTCTTAAGGCGAGGAAGTGAACGCGCCCCGGGGGGTCCCGTTTTTTTTTTTTAACTTAGCCCCCCGCGCGCACTCTTCCTTACCCTGCTATTACCGTGGACTGGATAGCGGGGGGGGGGGGGGGGAAGCACATGACCGAAGAACAGAGACGCTGAACCAAAGCGGAGTGTGGCATCACAACATCCCCCCTTCGCTGCCGTACGCTCACACACACACACACACACACACACACACACACGCTCACACACACACACACACACACACACACACACACACAGAGGAGGAGAAAGAGAGCAATCCATACCCAGCGTCAGGTCAACATCACACATGAAGAAAAGAACGTCTTGAGTGCATCAGAGCTATGTTGGTTATTGCCAATTTTCCATATGATTTCAGGCACATCGCGTACGCGTGGATCGCTTCTCACACCGTCACCTCATTTGCAGTATTAGCTACAGCACGTGTAGAAGGCAAAATAGCGGTTGGAACGGCAACAAACGACTTTAAGCGACCTTCATAATTCAAAAGCACGGTCTGAACTGCACTGCTAAAGTGGTCCTAGTATTTTGTCTTCAGTGAGTTCTGTAGCTGCCTGCTTCACACACGAGAACAAATATCTGCCAAATGACAAATGAGCTGCATTGAACACGGCCTTGCTGTTGAGGTTTTCAGCTGTTGCTATGGCAAATTTAACCGATATCCACATCCTCATAGAACAAGTCACAGTTCCATTATTTTACCCAGTCAGCCGTAACCCACCACCACTGCTGAAGAACACCAACTACACCAGCAAGCACTTCAAATCACTCTTGATTATAATGTGGCCCTTGTATTAATGTCAGTAAGCTGGTTGCTGCATACAGGCCTGAAATGGTTCTGGGAAAATCATGGGTGGCAAAAAACAATTTAGTTCCATGAATCCCATTTGACCAGTAATGCTACGGAGGGAGTGATGGGGAATGGTGGTTGTTTCATTCAGAGCATTTTCCCACATACAAATCTCACATGTCAAGACACCCAAGCCTGCCCCAGCAGTCCTGACTGTTGCACAAAGCTATATGACCAGGATACATTTTTAAGGACAATGCATACTCTATATACATATAGTTTCACAGAAACTGAGACGCACTGAAACAACAGTCTGCGCGCGTATATATATATTTCATAAAGGCCATATGGCACTGGAACCCGTGCTAAATCACGGATCTTGGCACTGCGAGGGGATCTTCCGCAACGCGGCGGTGCGAACCCCGCTAACCGCGCGCGAGGATACGCGGCGTGGCGGCCTGGCGGCGCACGCGGGCACCAGCCGCGCAGCCCGCGTTTGGCGGAGCGCCGTCGGGGCCATATGGGCAGGTGCATTATTAAACCCGGCTCTGTTCCGGCAGGTTCCGCGAGCGGGATCCTCCGCAGGCCGGCCGCGGCTGATTGACAGCGCGGGTTCCTCCGGCCCTCGGGCGAGGGGGAACGGGGCCGGGGCTCTCGGTCGATCCGACGCACCTCTGGATTTAGAAATGTGCTCAGCGGCCCCCTGAAGAGCCCGAAGTTGGAGATAACAGACACTGACAATGACACACAGGGTTTGTGTGTGACAGCAGTGACAGTATAGGTCCGTATGGTATGTCGGTACTATAAAGTACCACAGGTTAAATCCAATCAAATACATGGAAGTGTCATTTTTTCCCCACAAGCACATTTCAGCCAGTCCAGCTATGACCGATAGGAATGTTGAACTGTTTTTGAGAAAACACTGATTCTACTTGAGATTCAAAGGTGATTATAAATACTGAGTGAATGCAGGTGTTTTGTTTTGCGCGACAGTAAGTGATTTTGCTCGGTAAAACGAACGCGCCCAGCGGTTGTTTCAGTCCAGTGTCCTTTCACGGCACAGCCGGTACGCCAAGCCGTCGCGTGGCTCTGAGGGTGCTGGGGTGGGGGGGCGGGGGTGGGGGCGGGGCCGAGGGGGGGTTTGGGTAGAAGAGGCACTCATTTCAGAGAGGCCGACGGCGTTCTGTTCCACGCAAAACGACACTCTGCGGGAGCGACCGGGCGTCCATTAAGACTGCCAGAAGACACTCCCGCAAACGAGAGGCCAGCCCTCCTGGGGGCAGTGGGGGAATGTATACATTCAGATAGCGTGAGAGGAGGGGGGAAGAGGAAGAGAGAGGGAGAGAGAGAGAGAGAGAGAGAGAGAGAGAGAGAGGAAGAGAGAGAGAGAGAGAGAGAGAGAGAGGAAGAGAGAGAGAGAGAGAGAGGAAGAGAGAGTGAGAGGGAGAGAGAGAGAGAAAGAGGAAGAGAGAGGGAGAGAGAGAGAGGGACTGCTGCCGGGAGGGACCGAGGATGGGGGTGGTGGAATTACAGACTACCCCCCACTTTTTAAACATGCTAGACACCTCACTGCAGCAAGACACCCCCCCCCAACCCAAGCCCTTAGATATGCTTAGATTAAGGTCCTCTTCACATACTGCTGCTTATCCTAGGTCTGCTTCATTCACAGCTGTGGTTTATGCAGTACTACACAGCTGGACAAATTCTTCCAGACAAGTCAAATTTCTCCAAGGTATTGTTGTAGGGGAAGGCAAGATCTGCTCTGAAAAGTCACGCACCCAAAAGACAAAGTACAGAGTACAGAAGAGTTTATCAGTGACACTCAGTATTAAGGCACCTAGCCGGGCTGAACAGTAGATGCGTTCAAATGTGCGCAATGGAAAAAAAGAAACATATATAACTGTCGAAATGCATTTAAACACGCAAAGCATTAGGCCTCTACAGGTGATCAAAACCTGAACTAACACATGATCTGGTGATGGTGTTCAGACATTGGTAATCTTCACCTGTAGACAGTTCTTTGTAGTTTTTCACTGTTATTTGATTAGCAACCTTCTCTCATAAACTCCTGCTTTGCTTTGTGCACCTATAGGTCACTTTGGATACCAGCACCTGCTAACTACCTACATGTAAAATATAACTGTTAGGAGTTATTTCTTTTGATTCTGACAGATTGTACTCCTTAAAACGGGATCTGTCTTCCGGAACATTCCACTGAAGCACGCGCAGTTCCCTCACGGGATCACAGAGGTAACTCAGAGACAGACTTTCTGATAGCCGCGTAGCAGAACGGGCTGTAACACACACTCTGTATCCGAGGGACGCTCGCCTGTCTCCGGCGCTAACCGATGGGACCCAACGCGACGGAACCTCCGCGTCTGGAGGACCGGTGGCTGTTCAGAGCAGCTCCGTTAGAACAAAGAGAAACTCTGCAGCTACCACGCTACACCGAAAAAATAAAATAAAATAAATAAAAATAAAATTTAAACATAAACACAAAAGAAATAACCCACCATTCAGTGCAAACACTAAGAAAAAAAACACAAAACTAAAAAAATCAACCTTAACAAAAGCCCAACAACAATAATTCTCCAGTGTGGTTCAGCGAAGTTAAAGGATTTGACAGCGCTTTCATATTTAGTTGTTTTTTCTTTGTTGCTTCTCAAACGCATCCCGATTTTTTGATCCCGCAACGTTTCCGCGACAGGCGAGCTTCTCAGCAGACGTTTTTTTTTCTTTTTTTTTCCTCTCCACGCGCGCAACGGCAAACATCTCTCTGCGGCCGCACGGCTCCATCGCGGAGAACCGCGCGGAAGGGTTGATTGACGCGCGAAAGAGCGCCAGCGCAAAGGTAATTCGGTATTCTCCCAGTTTCGGGGGTGCTGGGGCGGGGGGGGGGGGGGGGCTTTCCTTGCTGCTGTCACGTCTTGTAAGGAAAACGGGGCCGAGTGTTAAATGATTCACTGAAAGGGAATCTTTCATACTCAGGTAAGCGATTCAGCCGGGCGTGCTCGTGGGGAAATGTTCTTTATTTATTTTTTTTGTTTTTAAGTGTGCGCTGTGCGGACTTCCAGACTTTGACAGAGCCTCCCCCCCCCTTCCCCCCCCCCCCCCCCCCCCCTTCCCCAACGGGCGCCTCGTCTTCACCTTTGAATGGTGAGACGGGGAGGCTCTGAGCATGGCTCCCTCCGCGCTCTCAATTATGCCGAAACAGGGGGAGAGCAGAAAGCCTCCAGTAATTCAATCCCAGCGGAAGCTTTCCCGCTTCTTCTGTTTGCGCGGCTGGAAGTTGCTGACAGCGCCGATCCAACCCCCCCTCCCTCCCCCCCTCCCTCTCTCCCCCCCACCATCCTTTCCAAACCCCCCCCTCCACCCCCCACCCCCCCCCCTCGCTCCCGGCGGGCTGTCAAAGTTCCCCGAGGCTGCGTGACTGCTGCTGCTCCGTCCCAACGCCCCACCCCCAGGGAGCCCCCCTCTCCCCTCCCCTCCCCTCCCCCGTCGTTCCCATCTCCGCCTCGACTCTCCAGGCTCTGATCACGTGACCCCCCCGCCCCTCCCCCTGCTGCACCAGCCTCCAATGAGAGCGGGCGATCGGGCCCACTGTGCCAGCCCTAACCTGAAGAGCCCTGTCTGCAGCCAGGCCTGGGGAGTGTGGTTTAGGGAGGGAGGGAGGGAGGCCTAATTTCATCTGAGGTACAGCCTGTGCAAATATGATACACGGGAATGGCAGACTGCTACTGCTGCTGTTATTCTTCTGTAATGAACAGTGCTTTTCTAATAGAAAAAGCACCAGGCTTTAATAACTGTAACATGTAAATAGTTACACGTTACAGTTATTACAGAGAGAGAACAGGCCTGTAACAGTAATTGGTACCAATGACCTAATGTAGCCTTCCGGACAGTTTAATGGTCAATAGGACACAAACCAAAGTGTATTTAAATGTTTGTACAGGAGAATAATGTGGTAATATTTGGGAATAGGAGACAGACAGACAGTTTGATTGGAAGGCTCGATCTCGGTCAGAGGTCTTAGTTCTAAACAGGACTTTTCCAGGAATTTTCTGGAATCTTCTCTGTGCATCTTCTGCTCTGCTCTCACTGTCCACACGGGTGAGATCCCAAGCTCTTCCCACAGGTGCCGTTATCACACCTGCTCCTGAAGCTCTGGGGAAGCCCTGATCGCTTTGCTTCGCTCCTATCAGTCTCGTCCCTATAAAGGGACCGGATGGTATCGGTGTAGCAGCTAATGAGAACACGCTATCCTCAGATTAGCAAGCGCCGCACAGACTGAGCTAACGTACAATGACAGAAGAAACAGCACTCATAAGGGTTTCACCTGGTCACTGACTCCACCGACAAGGGTGACTTCAGAGTGCCTGTCGAATTCAACCATTTTTTTTTCAGTTGGGCACCATTTGAAAATTCTACACGCGCGTTATGGAGGGAATAAGTCTGTGGGGGCTGTCAAAAGCCACCCTGAGAACCTGCGGTCGAATCTCGAGGTCAGAGTTTGTCCTCCTCAGCGACTGCTGATTGGCTGGAGAGCGGGCGAGTCGGAGAGAGGGGGAAACCTGGTCGCTGTGCAACCCAGCAGTCTTTCAAAGTGAAATCTCCCGCCGTGGGGTTTTTTAAGCTCCCCGACCAGCCAGCCCGCTGCTAGAGATTGTGCTGGAGCCATTTGGAAGGATTAAAACATAAAAAAAGCAAAAAAAAAGAAAGAGGAAATGGTTTCCCCCCTCGATTCTGTAGTGCCTGACGGAGTGTTTTACATTGCACCTGCATCATGCAACCTCCACACCCGCCCAAACACTGCATTGTGTCTTCAGTGTGCGGTATATCACTACTGTACTTACTGTGCGATTACCTTTCGCCCCTCTTTTACCAGTTCTGAAGACATTCTGTAGTTCATATTTTCAGTTGTAGCCTCTTAACAGAAAAGCGCAGCTCATAGGAGAGCTGAGAGGAGAGGCGTGAGTTCCCCCCCCCGCCCCACACCCACCGGCCTGCTCTGCCATGACCCTCTGCAGTCACCGTGGTTACCATGTCCCCTTTCTGACATCACTGCTCCTCCGAGACACCATGTCATCTCAGGACACGCTCAGAGTGACTCGCCGCTGGTCACATCCTGGACAGGGTGCGTCTGAATCCGGCCCTCGCCTCAGCGCCTGACCCGCCCAGCGATGCTCATGAACACCATGTGACAGGCCGCTGCCCTACAGAACGCTCTACACGGAAATACCCAGAATGCAACGCCGTACAGAACGCTCTACACGGAAATACCCAGAATGCAACGCCGCACAGAACGCTCTACACAGAAATACCCAGAATGCAATGCCGTACAGAATGCTCTACACGGAAATACCCAGAATGCAACGCCGTACAGAACGCTCTACACGGAAATACCCAGAATGCAACGCTGCACAGAACTCTCTACACGGAAATACCCAGAATGCAACGCTGCACAGAACTCTCTACACGGAAATACCCAGAATGCAACGCCGTACAGAACGCTCTACACAGAAATACCCAGAATGCAACGCTGCACAGAACGCTCTACACGGAAATACCCAGAACGCAACACCGCACAGAACTCTCTACACGGAAATACCCAGAACGCAACGCCATACAGAACGCTCTACACGGAAATACCCAGAATGCAACAACACACAGAACGGTCTACACGGAAACACCCAGAACACATCACTTAATGCGCACTGATAATATTAAAACATACGGCAAAGGGTTGTAAGTCATGTCAGTCATGCCAGATGTGTTCCGCCAAAGCGCAAACTGTCCCTCTGCAGGTGCTCAACCGGCTGCATGCGTTTTGGAGTAGGGCGTGGTGTGGGTGTAACCCCCCCCCCCCACCCAACTCCCCCAAATTACTGGAGGCTCTGGCAATGAGAGAACACTACAATTACAGCCATCCCAAAATAGGCCAGAAAATACAAATAGGTATGTGTGCATGTACAAATATCATCTATATTATTCCTCCCTCTCGGGGTCCGTCATATATAAACACCCACATGTACGTACCGTAGTAACGTATAAAAATAACACACACACATACACGTACAGTATTAATATATAAAAACAGGGGACACAAGGTGAGCGCCCAGTGAAACGAGTCTCTTTCTTTATGGCGGCAGGTAAAAGCTTCAAGGTTAAGGCAGCCTGAGCCAGTCCTCCTTGAAAGGGATCCGTTTCCCCTCTCCCGGCTTCGCTTTCTGTCTCCCGTTAACCCGGTGATTTAGAGCCTCGCATTAAGAGCAATTCACCTGCCTCCGGCGTCCCAGCGGCCCGTGTCCCCGGGGAAACACGGGAGAATGGGGGGGGGAGAGAAAAAGGTTCCACATATGGTAAAGTCAGCCTGCTCCTAGCCTGCTGAGAGCCTGAGAGGGGCTGGTAGCTCCTAAAAGCCCCAGCTGGCATT
Source organism: Anguilla anguilla (assembly GCF_013347855.1). NCBI lineage: Eukaryota > Metazoa > Chordata > Actinopteri > Anguilliformes > Anguillidae > Anguilla > Anguilla anguilla. The sequence goes on along the minus strand of NC_049208.1, from coordinate 11,963,096 downwards.
TGGAAGGGCTTTCCGTGTTACTGCACCCCGGCGCCTGTCTGCCTTCCCTTCGGAAAGCGTTGGCCGCGCGAGCGACCAGCCATTTTACATCTCCCCCCCTACCCTTCTCCTCCGGTCCCGGGTCCAACTGAACAGTTGGTTCTCTACTGCTGGTTAATCAAATTCCTCCATCTGGCCACCGTCCCCGCGGAACCCAAAAAGGTGCAGCCTGCACCCGGTGCCCAACTGCATGCTGGGAAGGGGAGGGAGGGAGGGAGGGAGGGAGGGGAAGGCCCACCTCACTTACACGGGCCTGTCGACTGGATCAGACGCAGAACGGGCGCACCGGGGGGGGCGGGGGGTTTAACACTTTGAAGGCTGCCGGTGAGGGCTCTGTGGAGCCACACTCACGGGGCGCCCTGCCAGCGTCACAGCATAGGCTGAGCCAGGGGGGTTTGGGGGGGCCAACACGAGTAAAGTCAAGACATTGGAAGCTTCCGCTGGCAAACAAAAACAAAAATCTTATTCAGCTGTAAATGCTATTCTTTGTTGCCAATTGAAAAATACACACAGGAAAAAAAATTTGGCCAGTCAGACAAGGTCAGATTCTGTTTCCACGGCAAAAAGAAAAGGCTCCGTTGTTTACGAGCAATACCGTTCATCTGTGAACCGCAATTTTCGCATTTCAGATCTGCAGCAGTAATATCTAAAATGGCGCGCCCTCAGAACTTGCTCTAGTCACAGCTCGCCGTGCTGAACTGCAGTGCGCTGAAAAACATCCCCGAATCAAAGTGTGGGGAGCGGAGAGCAGAAGACTCGGTGCTGTGGGGATGAGTCAGACCCCAGGAACGACACGGGGAGCACGCAGAGAGAAGACCAGCCCCGCAGTCTCTCTCCATCACACATCTTGCCTTTATTAGGACCTTCCTTCAGGTTTCCATATAAAACCACCTTCCTCTGTTATGAGGGCTAACACACACTCACATGCACACACACGATACAGACAGACACACACACATGCGTGTACGCACATACACACACAAACACGCACGTACACAATACAGACAGACAGACACACACACACACACACACACACACACAAACACGCACATACACGATACAGACAGACACACACACATGCGTGTACGCACATACACACACTCACATGCACGTACACGATAAAGACAGACACACACACATGCGTGTACGCACATACACACACTCACATGCACATACACGATACAGACACACACACACAGGCGCGTACGCACGTACACACACAAACACGCACATACACAATACAGACAGACAGACACACAAACACACACACACACACACACACACATACACGATACAGACAGACACACACATGCTCGTACACACATACACGCACAAACACGCACATACACAATACATACATACATAAACATACGCACATGCACACACACACACAGACATAAACACACTGTATCTGGTGAAAAATATGTCAGGTCTTTTATTTCCCTGCTTTTTAAAGAGGTGGCGCTCGTCCAAAGGGAGCTCATAACCTCAAAAGTGACTCTCTCTCTCTCTCTCTCTCTCTCTCTGTCTCCCTCCTTTTCTCCAAAGAATTCTAAGTGCAGCATCTTGTTTCAGAAATGTAGCCAGAGAACGTCAGAGAGAGAGAGAAAAAATCAATGTTCCTTTCACTCCTGCTGTATGGATTGAAGGGACATTACTGGGGGAATTAAGGGCTCTCTAAGAAATCTGCTGGTCAGGACAAAGTTAATGTGAAGATTGTCATTGTGTAAGGTCACAGGGAGTTGGGCTTCTCCATAAAAACAGCTTAAAATGTGGCTGTGGACCAGTCTGACAAAGGATGCGCATGCACACATTAACTACATAAATAAGAATATTCTCAATATGACACTGTGTGTGCTAAACATACTGCAGCCTACCAGTTCATATGGTCCCAATACAGTAGCTTCACCTTGTCTATAAAGAGTGCCACAAGATGCTAACATTCCGCACAAAATTTTTAAATGCCATATAAAGTCTTGATAGTATATCATTAAATTAGACTATTAGTCCCACAGTCCACATTATGGTTTTTAAAATGCCACATAATTGTTGGACTTTATATATTTGATTGGCTATAAAAAAGCAAATGTTTGTGAACCTTAAAATGTGAAAATCAAGATGGTTATATTTGTTCTGTCATAAAAGAGCCCATCTTTAAGTGGAATCAGCTGAATACAGTGCCAAGCTATAAAAAGCCATTTCACTAAATAATAAATAATAAAATGCATTTATCATTTTACTGGGTGAGCTTCAAATTCAGAGAAAAGTAACTGACTGATTACTGATTAAGCTAAACAACAGTGCACACACACACACACACACACATACATGCATAAACACACTAACACACACACATGTGCATCCTCACACACACATACTCTCTCTCTCACACACATACCCACACATGTGCATCCTCACACACGCATGCTTACACACGCACAGACTTCTGCTTGCATACGCATGTACAAACACACATCCCATACTGTATGAGCACACAAAGACTCACAGATCTGTCCTGTGGACTGTGCTATAATGGCAGGTCAGAGGGATGGAAGAGTACAGCAGGACTGTGATGGTGTTCACACACAGGCCTGCCTTTTAAGCATAAACCAACGAGCTGTAATGCTTATGCCAGGGACAGCGTGTACCACTGCAAGTATCACAGAGTATACCACAGCATGTACCAGAGCATGTACCACAGCAGATACCACTGTGAGTACCACAGCACATACCTCAGTGTGCACCACTGTGAGTACCACTGTGCATACTACAGCACATACCACTGTGAGTACTACAGCTTGTACCACAGCAGATACCACTGTGAGTACCACAGCACATACCTCAGTGTGCACCACTGTGAGTACCACTGTGCATACTACAGCACATACCACTGCGCATACTACAGCACATACCACTGTGCATACTACAGCACATACCACTGTGCATACTACAGCACATACCACTGTGCATACTACAGCACATACCACTGTGCATACTACAGCACATACCACTGTGAGTACTACAGCACGTACCACTGCGCGTACTACAGCACATACCACTGCGCATACTACAGCACATACCACTGTGCATACTACAGCACATACCACTGTGCATACTACAGCACATACCACTGTGCATACTACAGCACATACCACTGTGCATACTACAGCACATACCACTGTGCATACTACAGCACATACCACTGCGCATACTACAGCACATACCACTGCGCATACTACAGCACATACCACTGTGCATACTACAGCACATACCACTGTGCATACTACAGCACATACCACTGTGAGTACTACAGCATGTACCACAGCAGATACCACTATGAGTCCCACAGCACATAACCTCAGCAAGTACCACAGTGTGCATCATAACACACAATATAGTGTATATCACAGTACATACTCATGCAAGCACCACAATGGGCTAATGTGTAACCACAGCATGTACCGCAGTGTGTATCACAGTGCAGACCAATGGAGTACCATAGCACATACGTCACTGAGTATCACAGCGCATACCTCAGTGTTTACCACTGTACCACAGTGTGTACTACAGCCCATACCACCATGAGTACCACAATGTGTACCACTGTGAGTACCACAGCACATACCTCAGTGTGTACCACTGTACCACAGTGTGTACTACAGCCCATACCACCATGAGTACCACAATGTGTACCACTGTGAGTACCACAGCACATACCTCAGTGTGTACCACTGTACCACAGTGTGTACTACAGCCCATACCACTATGAGTACCACAATGTGTACCACTGTGAGTACCACAGCACATACCTCAGCGTGTACCACTGTACCACAGTGTGTACTACAGCCCATACCACCATGAGTACCATAATGTGTACCACTGTGAGTACCACAGCACATACCTCAGCGTGTACCACTGTACCACAGTGTGTACTACAGCCCATACCACTATGAGTACCATAATGTGTACCACTGTGAGTACCACAGCACATACCTCAGCGTGTACCACTGTACCACAGTGTGTACTACAGCCCATACCACTATGAGTACCATAATGTGTACCACTGTGAGTACCACAGCACATACCTCAGCGTGTACCACTGTACCACAGTGTGTACTATAGCCCATACCACTATGAGTACCATAATGTGTACCACTGCGAGTACCACAGCGCACGCCACAATGGGACAGAGAACAGAACCGCGCGGCAAACACACGGCGAGGCCGCTGCCACTTTAAGACCACTCCGGTTCAGCCTCTCCCTGGCGACCACTCTATTCTAATTTTTTACCCCCCACCACCCCGCCCCCCCCCACCCCGTGAACTCAGCTCAACTCCCCGGGGAGTCCTGCTCTACCTCCTCTGCCACGGCCCCCATTTGGGACCTAACCTTCCCCCCGCACGGTTTCCAGTGAGTGCCGAGGAGAAGAAAAACCATTAATTCTTAATGACCGTTGGCTATTTCACGAATGCAGCTAATTTAGAATTTCTAATGATCTTTTAAATACCCGATTAAAAACCTGTCAAAAAGGGAAATGAGAAAAATACAAACAAAAAAAATAATACTAATAATGTTGAGAAACAGACAGGCATATCCCGGAGCTCCCTACACATAAAGACCCTTAGCGTAGGGAGTGCTGATCTAGGATCAGTCTCGCCATTTAGGTCATACTGGATAAGCTCAAAATATGGACGGGGAAAATCTGATCCTAGGATCAGCAGCAAAATAAAAAATAAAAAACATGGTTGACCTGGTACAGTCCCGGGCACGAAACCATGGAAATAGTGATACGATCAGCAGCATGTGGCAACCTTTGTGGCACATCCATTTGTTTTTGCAACAACAAGCACAATTTCCTTTAGCCTCCTGCAGCAGTAGGGCATTCTGGGACATCTGCAGCCTGTCCTTAAAGGACTGACAGCTGGACAGAGATCTTCTTCCCTGCTCTCCCAATCATCTGAACCGAAGGAAGGTAGCGGGATGTCCCGGGGATGTTAGACTATTTAAAACACGCAAAGCAAGGATTCTTCTGGAAATGCTTTACTTTCATTCTCTTAGAAAACGTCCACGAAGGAAACATAAAACACAAAACCAAAACACATATGAGGCACAGCTGAGGCTGCAGACAACGGAAATGAAACTTCTGCTAACGGCCCCATTCCTTCAGGAAATGCAATGTACAGCAATATATCGAAATAAAATCAATTCTCAAGATCATATTATCAATATATTAGCAACACTTCACAATATAGGGGCTAAATACGCAAACTATTGCTGCTTTCTAATAGTGAAAATTACAAAAAAAAAAAAAAAATACATTACTGTGAAATCTGCAAAAATCTTTTCAGATATTGCAATACACAACGCTGCTGTGCAGTGTATAAATAGTGTTATGCTCCCTCTCCGTTAGGGAAGGAGACTGACAGCCCACCAGAGTGCTGATGCGTACAAACTGAAGCCCACCCTCCGAACGCAGCCCGAAGGCTGTGCCACGCAGAGGACTGGCATCTGCGAAGGAAGCGGGCAGCGTTTCGGTCACCAGCTCCGCCCGCCACCGCCCGCCGGGCACGCCAACCATCTCCGGCGGAGCTCGGGAGCCAGGCGGCTGAAAAAGAGCAGGACTAAAACCCACAAAATGTATTTTCTCTCTCTCCCTCTCTCACTCTCTCTCTCCCTCTCTCCCTCCCTCCCTCCCTCCCTCTCCCTCTCCCTTTCCCCGTCCTCCCCCGAGGTCCCTCTTCTTGATTCCAGGCCCTCGTCGTCTGGCCTGTAATATCGGTGACTGGGCGCCTCCTCTGCTTACAGCGTGGTTAATTTCTGCTTTAATTACCTCTCGTCTGCGGAATGCAGATGAGGGGGGGGGGGGGGCGCTGGTATTGGGGGACCCGGGCTGCGCTCCGCTACTTTAATTTGAATGAATCCCGTCGGGAGCGGCAGGCAAACAACTGGCAGCCAGAGCCCTGCAGAGGCATTCTGGGACAGCCGGCGAGAGACGGGAGGGGCCCCCGCCCGCCCGCCCGCATCTTTCTGCTAGGGGCAGGGGGGAGGGGGGCAGGATGGGGGGTGGTTAGAGCCGGGTGTGCACGCGTATGCCAGCGTGCGTGTGTGTGTGTGTGTGTGTGTGCATGTGAGTGAGAGTGTGTGACTGTGTGCGTTAGAGAGAGAAAAGCAGAGGAAGGGATATTTTCTCGAAGGCTGGCCTTTTTATAACAGCGTTTCACCACCACCATTCCTCTGTTCACATTTAACATGCGATTCCACTGAACTAGAGTTTCGCGAGTGCACGTGTGAGCGCCCCTTCCCCCGCCTGTGTATTAAAATACATGTGCTTTCACATCCCTGCCACACTCGCATTTTTAATAGCGGGGCTCAGATGTGAGCTGTTCACTGTGCTCTGCGCCTCCCATCGAGACAGAGACGGGAGAAATAAAGAAAGCGAACCTTTCCCAGAATGCACCGTGACCCCGGGGCGGTCTTCTCTCCTCCTTCTCCTTCTCCTTCTGCCCACATCTGGTCCACATCTGAGGGTTCTCTCACCCCCCGCCCCCCCGGGCCCCCCCCGTTTGGCGGACTCCTGGCAGCGGGACCCTCGCTGAACTACTGAGGCCCATTAAACCCACGGCGCTTCCTCTCCAGCGCGGTGCGGCCGCCAGCGCGGCCAGAGCGCCAATCAAAGGAGGCGCGGGAGCAGCTGAAGGAGAGCGAACGAGACAGGGAGGAATGCGGAGGAGTAACGGAGAGAGAGAGAGACGGAGAGAGAGAGAGAGAGACGCCGAGAGGAAGCCGGGTTTTAACGGCTATGTCTAAAAAAGAAAGAGAGAGAGAGAGAGAGAGAGAGAGAGAGAGAGAGAGAAAGCACCGCAGTCACCTCAGAGATGGCGCGAGTCGTTGAGTGTTGAGGAAACGACGAAACAGAAGCGCGGAAAAACGTTCAGCAACTTCGGGAGGAAGCAGAGACGCGGGGCTATTAATCGTAACCGCGATGACGCGATCGTCTTCCACCTCGGGGCGAAAAAGGTGTCGCTTTTTTTATTCGCGAACAATGCCGCTTCCGTTCCGTTCGTTAGGGACAACGCGAAGTCAAGGGGAGAAGGCGCCATTGAGGTTCGACAAATTGAGAGGTGAATGAGCGAACGTGGCCCGACGCACAATTACGCGCATTAACACATGAATGGCGTTGAGGCGGGACGCCCCGGGCGCTGAACAATAAGCGCACAACGCAGCAGCGCTGATTATCCTCAGAGGGAGCGCTGCCGTTGCGGAGCGCCCGCGTTCAGCCTGCGAGAACCCGCCGCGTCGAGCGGCGCGACTTCATTTAGCCGCGGGAGCCCCTTTCCCCGACTCCCGGAGAAACGGCGGTGGGACGGGACCCAGGCGGCTACCGCGCACGCTCGGCCTCGCGTGGGGCGGCGGCCAGAGAAAACTGCGCTTCTCCAAAAACCCGCGAACCGCTGAAATCTCTCTCTCTCCGCTCAGGAAAGGGCCGAGCGGATGCGGGAGCTCTGCGGAGGCTCCTCTGTGTCTCCACATCCTCCGAGCAGAACCGCAGAAATAGCAAAAACACGACGACGTCAAAATAAGACATGAGACGGAGTATGCAGAGTAAAGTACACCGAGGTCATGTTATTCCCTCTACAAAAACAGGTCTCTGACTGATTTTTCACCCAATTTAACATTTATTTTTCATGGCGTATCGGTTCACAGTGAGCAGGGCTCACAGAGTTTTAAAGATTTTAAATATTAACCGTACGCACAGGCTGGACGTGCTGAGCGACTCCTCCTCACTGGGGGGGGTGGAGCACATTCAAACCCTCTGCAGACCAGCTGAGACAGCCAGCCACCACGCCACCTCACCGTTAACCGACTGCTCGGCGAAGTCCTACATTTCAGAAACGGTTAAACGTGTCCAACGGTCTCCATTATCATTACAAATTAGCCCCCACGGCTAGCTGTAATTACCAGCACTGAAAATCAGCGAAACCAATGACTCATACCTTTAAGTGCTCTTTAAAGAAGTATAAAATATTGCTTAGGGTTTATTTTAAATGAGAACACCTGGTATCAATAAATCTACAAATCTTGTGGTACAACATCCTATTTTTCCACACAGAACGTTAATACACTGAAAACAATAGTGCTGCACAGAAACCATAAAAAAGCATTTAACTATTCTCTACCGACTGTATAAGCGGGCTTGAGAGAGAGGAGCACATGACCCCCCTGCCCCCCATGTCTCACCTGTAACATCACCTGTGTGGGTCACAAACTGACAACAGGCAGGTGAATTCACTAGCGTGGCATTTTATCCTTACCTGTAATATCACCTAGAGTGGTCAAAGAATGGTCATACTGCACTCATAGCACGGTCTTAGCATGATCATAGTGCAGCTATAGCGTGGATATGGCCCAGTCATAGTGAGGTATTTGTGTGGTTATGGTGCAGTCATAGTGAGGTCTTAAGGTTGTTATTGCGCAGTCATAGTGAGGTCTTAAGGTGGTTATTGCGCAGCCTATAGTGAGGTCTTAACGTGGCTATGGTGCAGTCATAGTGAGGTCTTAGCGTGGCTATGGTGCAGTCATAGTGAGGTATTTGTGTGGTTATGGCGCAGTCATAGTGAGGTCTTAAGGTGGTTATAGTGCAGTCATAGTGAGGTATTTGTGTGGTTATGGTGCAGTCACAGTGAGGTATTTGTGTGGTTATGGTACAGTCATAGTGAGGTCTTAAGGTGGTTATGGTGCAGTCATAGTGAGGTATTTGTGTGGTTATGGTGCAGTCATAGTGAGGTCTTAAGGTGGCTATGGTGCAGTCATAGTGAGGTCTTAGCGTGGCTATGGCCCAGTCATAGTGAGGTATTTGTGTGGTTATGGTGCAGTCATAGTGAGGTCTTAAGGTGGCTATGGTGCAGTCATAGTGAGGTCTTAGCGTGGCTATGGCCCAGTCATAGTGAGGTATTTGTGTGGTTACGGCGCATCATAGTGAGGTCTTTGTGTGGCTATGGCCCAGTCATAGTGAGGTCTTAAGGTGGTTATGGTGCAGTCATAGTGAGGTATTTGTGTGGTTATGATGCAGTCATAGTGAGGTATTTGTGTGGTTATGATGCAGTCATAGTGAGGTATTTGTGTGGTTATGGTGCAGTCATAGAGAGGTCTTAAGGTGGTTATAGCACAGTCATAGTGAGGTCTTAAGGTGGTTATGGTGCAGTCATAGTGAGGTCTTAAGGTGGATATAGCGCAGTCATAGTGGGGTCTTAAGGTGGTTATAGAGCGGTTTTAGCATGGTCGTAGCGCGGCGGGCCACCTGGCAGCCTGCTCTGTGCCTGGTGGACGGCAGCGGGCACAGGTGCTGCAGCCCCAGTCCGGTGCCAGGCTCGGACAGAAGGAGCCGATTTAGAGAGCGTGCCACGCAGGGGCTGGGGAGGGGGTCAGGACGAGGGGGGGGCAGGGCGACTCTGACCTCCCTCCTCCCCGATGGGCAGGGAGCCACCCCTGCAAACAGCAGCCCCCCCCCCCCCCAGCACATGACGCACGAACCATACCCTTAATGAGCCGGTGGCCCACGAGCGGCCAAGCACATTAATATTTCCTGATGATTATCATTAAGGTGTAAGCACCTTTCCCGAAGTGGGCCGCCACAGAGGGGCTGGGGGGGGGGGGGCGGGGGGGCGGGGGGGGCGAGGGGGCCGGACGGCCAGGGCACCTCCGTCGTTAATGCCGAGCGAAAGCCCAAAATTACACTTGGCCCTAATGATCGCCGCAGCCGCGATGATGACAGATAAACGCGATTATAATAACGGCCATAAAGAATAAATACATTCACCAAAAAAACATTTAATAAATAAAAAAAACTCCCATCCGTTTAAGAATTGATGAAGAAAAAGTTAAATGCGATGTTTAAATAAATAATGCTTTTTTTTGTGGCCCTCCCCCTTTTTTCTCAAAATCAATATTTTAAATCGTTGTTCAACTCATTCGGCCCACTCTCCTTAGCCCGAACCCAAAGCTCCCGAACACTACATTAGCCCAGACTGTCGCCTCATTTAATATAGCTGTCAGAGCAGAGACAGCAAGGCCCATTATCTTTAAGTTCTCTGTTCATTAATGAGGCTAATGAACAGTCGTCCCCTCTGTTCCCAGCTGAAAGGGCACTGCATTAAAAGTACTGTACCAAGTTGGAGTTATTTTAATAAGTAATTATGCACATTAAAGATTAATCATTAAGCGCGCGCCTCTGCATTTAAATATCAGAGTGCGTCACCCGGGAGGAGGGGAATCGCCTGTACGCGCGCGGCTATGTGAGAAACCGAAGTGATTTTTTCACTTTGTGCGTTTGTGTGATTGTGTGTGTGTGTGTGCGTGTCTGTGTCTGTGTGTCTTTGCGTGTGTACGTTTGTGTTTGTGTACGTGTGTGTGTTTGTGTCTGTGTGTGTCTGTGCGTGTGTGTGTGTGTTTGTGTGTCTGTGCTTGTGTGTGTGTGTGTGTGTGTGTGTGTGTCTGTGTGCCGGTGCGTGTGTGTGTGTGTGCACGTTTGCGTTTATGTATGTGTGTGTGTGTGCTTGTGTGTGTGTCTGCGTGTCTGTGCGTGTGTACGTTTGTGTGTCTGTGTGTGTGTGTGTGTGCGCACGTTTGCGTTTATGTATGTGTGTGTGTTTGTGTATGTGTGTGTGTGTGCTTGTGTGTGTGCGCGTGCACATGTGAGTGTTTGTGAGTGTATTAAACCAGTTGTCTGAGGACAAATGGAGCGTGGAAGCAGACATATTTTTGTAGCTAATTCTATTCACAAGAGTATTTTTTTTTTGAATGTATGTAAGCACATTCATCTGGAAAAGCGGGGGAGGAATGTGGTTTATACCACAATGGACACAGTCACACCACAATTATATTAAAAAGGCATCTGAATGGCATTCAGAAAATAATGAACACTGGACAGAGGTACGTTACTGTGATTAACAGGCACTGCCACCTGAACGCAGAGGGCTGCAGGTTTGATTCGGCTGAGTAGTTTCACAAGCAGCAGCATATTGCACAACTGCTTCATATTGAGCGAATGCTCAGCTTTCTAAACCAGCCCCGTATAAAAATGTCAGCTACAGTATGTACATCGATTCCAATTATAATTTTGCTTCTCAACATTTCAATTTCATTCATAGCCAATCCTCCCCCCTTCCCCCCGCACGCACGCACAAAAGCAACAATAAAATCGACTACAACAACTTACGAGATTACACGTTCTCTCAGTGAATGCGGCAAACAAGAGCTTAAAAAAATAACAGCAACTGACCTGTACTCCTAGCTGCCCCCCCTTTAGCCTTCCCCTGTTTTAATGGGGAATGTGTGCACTTGACCTGGAAGAATGGGCTTAGGATCACGCTGGAAAGGGGAGTGTGGATGCGGGGGAGGGCTCGGGGGTTTGGGTTTGGGGTTGAGGGGGGGTTGGTGGACAGCCGCCCGCGGCACCTGTAACCTATTAGAGCTTCAGAGCATTCCAGAACGTTCCGACACGCAGGACAGAAGGGCATCATAAAAGGCCTAACAGGCAGGCCTGCGTACCATACACAGACGGCGAGGGGGGGGGGGGGGGACGAGAGGAAACATTAAATAAGGCAGGAAGACAAAAAAAAGAAAGAAAGAAAGAGAGAGAGAAAAAAAGAAAAGAAAATCCAGAACGGGAGGATGTGAAAGGAGGGAGTGCGAGCATGGTTCAGAGTGCGGTCCGTACAGCGGTTGCTAAAAAGCAACGACACGTCCCGCCGAGAACATCAAGGGAAGGTGGCAGCGTAGAATAATGGGTACAGAGCTGGTCTTGTAACCTGAAGGTCACAGGTTCGATTCCCGAGTTGGACAACGGCGGTGTACCCTTGAGCAAGGTGCATTAACCTGCATTGCTTCAGTAAATATCCAGCTGTATAAATGGATGCACTGCAAATGCTATGGTAAAATCTGTGTAAGTCGCTCTGGATAAAAGCGTCCGCTACATGCCTGTAATGAAATACAGGCATGTACCCTACGTTGAAAAGAAGGCTGCAAAATCCAACACACACAGCTTACAGCTCACACGCTCACAAGGTCATCTCAAACACAAGACCGCAACAGCCTTCTGCCAGCCAGAGAATGCCTTTGCCAAAGTTTCATTACACTAAATACCCCAGAACGCCTGATTAGCCCACATGCTACGCAGCTATGCTAACAGTCTGTTCAATGAGACCAAATTAAAACCAAATGCTCTGGAAATGTGTTGCTATTTTATTTTTTGTTGTTTGCTTGTTTTTTTTTTTTGTTTTTTTGTTTTTTTGAAACTCAAATTTTATGTTCCAAAAACCTTGGTTGTGTTCTGAAGGAGAAAGAGGCAAAGGAAAAGTGAAAGAGGACGAAAAACGGGCAAAAGACCAGAGACGGAGCACGATGACACATCCGTCATGGGCTTGGCAGGCTGCGCTGCCCTCGGGTGATGTAAAGGGCTTTCACTTCGACACGTTACCCGTTCGCAGGGCCGGCTGCTCGCCGACGCAGCGCGATGAGATCACGCCAAATTAGCACAATCGAGGAGAACGGGAGACGCGATTACGAAACGTCTCACCTCCTCGAGGCCGTGCGTGTGAGGGGAAACCGCCGTTTGACGGAACGCGAAAGGCGCGGTCGGAACACGGAAAGTTCTCTGCCCGCGGCGAAGGGGACGCGGGACGCCGTTAAATATCTTGCGTCCCCCCCCGAGGGCTTCCGCTCAAAGCCACGAATCACTAAAAACAAAGCCAAGAATCAATTTAATTAAAACTGAAATCCCCCTGATCCAGGGCAGGCTGGACTACACGCGCAGAGAGGCGCGGGCGCGGGGGCGATGATGGCACCCCACGCGTCCTCCGTCGGCAGCCGCAAACAGGGAGGAGCTGGACGGGGGGTTTGGTCAGCGGGGGGGGGGGGGGGGGGGGGGGGGGGGGGGGGGGGGGGGGGGGGGGGTTCATGTGCCCTTGCTCCCTCCGCCATGGCGGTGGCTCAAACCCTGCTCCGTTCTTCACGGATCTGGACACTGCACCGCCCCCCTGATCCCTGGACCCCCCAGACGTCCATGGCAGCAGCAGCACTGACAGATGGCCTCGCCCCCCCCCCCCCAGCACTCTCTCTACCTAGCTCTTTCTCCATCCCTCTCTCTCTCTCTCTACCTAGCACTTTCTCCATCCCTCTCTCTCTCTCTCTACCAAGCTCTCCAAATCCACTTCTTTCTACCTAACACAATCGATCTAGCTCTCTCTCCACCTAACTCTATCTCCATCCCTCTCTCTCTACCCATCTCTCTAGCTCTATCCCCCTCTCTCTACCTAGCTCTCTCAATCGACTTCTCTCTACCTAACACAATCGATCTAGCTCTCTCTCTACCTAACTCTATCTCCATCCCTCTCTCTCTACCCATCTCTCTAGCTCTATCCCCCTCTCTCTACCTAGCTCTCTCAATCCACTTCTCTCTACCTAACACAATCGATCTAGCTCTCTCTCTACCTAACTCTATCTCCATCCCTCTCTCTCTACCCATCTCTCTAGCTCTATCCCCCTCTCTCTACCTAGCTCTCTAAATCCACTTCTTTCTACCTAACACAATCAATCTAGCTCTCTCTCTACCTAACTCTATCTCCATCTCTCTCTCTCTACCCATCTCTCTAGCTCTATCCCCCTCTCTCTACCTAGCTCTCTCAATCGACTTCTCTCTACCTAACACAATCTATCTAGCTCTATCTCTGTATCTACCCCTTTCTCTACCAAGCTCTTTCTATCCCCTCTACCAAGCTCCCTCTATCCAATTCTCAGTACTCTCTCTACCCAAGTCTCCCTCTCCTTCTCCTCCTCTTTCTCTCTCTGTCACCCTGCTCTCTCTACCCAACTCTCTCTCCCTCTCCTTCTTCTTCTCCTTCTCCTTCTCCTTCTCCTTCTCCTTCTCCTTCTCCTTCTCCTTCTCTCTCTCTCCTGAAACTCGTTTTGCCGGGCGGCGCTGACCTTGCCGCAGCCAGCGAGCTCCGGCCCGGCCTGGCCCGCTGCCGGCCACATGGGGGATAATGAAGTCCGGCGCGGCTCAAATGATCGTTAGCTCTTTGATGTTCTTCTGGGAGGGGGGCGGGGGGGAGGGGGATTGAAGACACCCCCCCCATCGCCCCACGTCCATCATATCGGCGCTGGGGGCGTGATGGATGCGTCGGCAACGCCGCGCGGCGGGGCAGGCGCAGTACGGGACGGAGCGCCGCAAACGCCGAGCGGTACGCCGCGAAAGCGCTAACGGGCTGTCGGTGACTCACCCGCGGCCTCCCCGGATTCCAGACTGCCCCGCGCCCCTACTTTGCCCTTCAGAAGCAGACGCGGGGAGGACACAGGCCGCATTCCTTTTTGGCACGCAAAGGGGCATTCGTTTAGTTTTTAAGCATTTAGAAGTTGTGTATTTAGTTGACTTAATGCATTTTACATTTTTAAAAAACCAAAACATATAGCCCATGTCAAAAAAAAATTCAGATAAACAAGTTACCGAATCACGTAATATGCATCTTTTTCCTAGAACAACAATCAACAGCTCGCTCTAGTGCACCTTCATGCTCTATGGTACCGCAGCGCTGCACCTGACCCATCCACACGGGCGTCTGGGTCGCGCAGAGGTCGGGGCTCCGCACAGGGCGTGCCATTTGTCGCCCTGACCTTTATTAAAGCCGAGCGGATTGTTTGCACTGCCTCCCCTGCGCTTCACTGCTTAGCAACGTGGAGACTGGCGGGGAGCACTGAGCATGCTCAGTTAGCCCCTGGATAACAGCCTCCATGGTCTGCATAACATGGGGGTTTATTCAGACCAGCTGGTGATATAAGCCCATCACCCTAATACGGTACATATAACTACCACAGAGTATATATTTTACTCTAACAGAGTATATTTGGCTCCAAAGGAGCATTCGGATACACACTAGAGTAATTTTTAAATGAACATATCTTAAATCAATGATTTTTTGCAATTAAATGGTGTGCAACCACACGAAGGAACCTTGAGGTATCACCTCGACCGGCGCTTTGTTCTTTCTTACATTCCCAGCATGCATCAGTCTCCCTCCTTGACCCGCTTCACAGCCCCGCTCACCGCGCTAGCTATTTCAGCGCCAACACTTCCTCCAAGAAGTCTTCTCACAGCTAATTGCCGAGGAAAGGCTTGGGAATTGCAGTCAAAATAATAATAAGGAAGGGCCGCACAAGCAGAACCCGAGCGGTTCTGAATTAAGGCACGCTCAGTCTTGTGTTCGGGGGGAGGTGTTAAACTGGAAGACCCGTCGCGTTTCTCAGTCTTCATGGACATCGTATTAGAGAAATGAAGACATTATGCGTGCGAAGGGGAACACGGACACAGCGGAACACACAGCTAGATGGGAATTACCAGCCAATTCATTTACAGTCACTGAGTATGAGCATGAATACACAATTATGAAAATTTAAATTAAAAAACAATACTGTATAGCATCTACTCTGTTCCATGAAGTTTCTCTCTACAATGCTGAATGTTGTTTTGCGCTTTACAGTGGCTCCAGAGAAGGTCAAAAGCATCCAGGCCTTTCCTATTTCAGAGAAGCCCATTTAGGACAATTAATGCAGCTCTGGCATAGAACTTGTGTACTATTAGCCTGGCACCAGTGCGGCTGAAAGACAGTAGCGTTTCGCTCCATAGCGGCTGTTGCCAGCGCTTGGCTTTTCTTTCCCTTGGCCCCTTAATGGAGGATGCCTTCCCAGGTCGCACTGCTCCGTGTACAGCGCAGACCCATCAGCTCTGTGACGTACCACAGAGGGCACCTGCTTCGGTCAGCGCTTGGGAACCGGAGCACGTAACTGACCCACAGCCACGGCCTCGGGAGCTTCCAGAAACTTCCAGGTAGAAACTTCCAGAACAACGGCAGCCCGAAGAAACTGTGTCATCCACAGGACCCAGCTGACCTTTAGACATCCCCCCGAAAGCCAGGATATGCCTGGAGGGGTGACTTTAGAATGTTAAATAAATCTGTTTTTTTTTTGTTCTTCCTGTGTACTTGAAGCTGTTTGAGTTCCCCTCCTCTTTTCACGCTTCTGGTAATGACCAGCGGATTAAGAGCTTTCCTGACTGGGCGTCGTTGCTCTTATTGTTGTTTTCATGTCGTTGATAAAACGAGTCAAAGCCAGCGCTCAGCAGACAATAAAGGGAACAGGGAAGGAGGGAGGGAAGAAGAGAAAAAAAAAGAGAGAGAGAGCGAGTTTGGAGGAGGGTAAGAGGCTTGGCGCGGGTCTCCTCCCCAGCTCGGCGACGCCCCACACAGAGATGCCAGCTGTATGGCAAATGTGCGCCCCCCGCCCCCCCGCCCCCCCCACCCCCTCTCGCCCCACCGCCCCGACTGAGGCGTGGCGAGCCGCGGGATCCACGAGATGGAAGGCACATCGCCGCCTTGGCAGCCAGCGCCCGCTGTCACCCGCCCAACTTGTAGAGGTGACTCCACACCCCTCCGACGCGACGGCTGATGTCAAAGAGGGGGAGCACATCAAGGAAAGCACATGGCAAAATAAATAAATAAACAAATAAATAAATAAATAAGCCGTACGTACACGTGTTACGTTTTAGGTCAGGAGCTTCTCTCCCGATTGTTAAAATTCAAATCCCATTCAAAGTCGGCTGATCGGAGGTTTTGGGCATCGCATCTCAAACCAATGGCGTAAAGCGGCTACCGTAGCCAAAAGAGCCTCCATGGAGTTCTGGGGGTCGGAGTTGCTTCAGAAGTTCATATGAGAGCGTTTTACTGAAGAATTCCTGCTGGCAAAAACCCCTTTTTTCAATGAAAGACCTTCAAACTTGGCAGCATTATATACTATCCTCTGCTACGAGCCTGCAAGTGCCAAAAACATAGGCTGCATAAATATTTTAAAAGGAAAAATGTGCTGTTTTTATTCTCTCTCTCAACCGCTCCATCTAATTAGCTATATGTGTGCTCTACACTTGTTTTTTTCAAGAATATTTCTTTATTTACCCGTGCATTTATTTTTACAAGAATAAGGAATGGACAAATGTAAATAACGAAAATGAATTGATTTAATTGAAAAGCTTTTCAGCCTTATAAAATAAATAAATAAATAAATAAATATTTCTATTCAAAGAATTCTATTGCTGCTTCCAGTATAATTTCCTTGGAAATTAGGGAAGTGACTATTTCCTGATTTTGCATAATGGTGATGAAAGGGTATTAGAAGTCCCATTTAGCAACCGTACAATTACACTTGTTCCAACAACATTGTAACATAAGATTGTTTCCTTAATAGTCAAGATAAAAAAGGGTTAGGAAACGTGGTACCCAGCAAGACAATGAAAGCTGCAGAGACTTCTGACATCCCACAGCGATATATCAATCTCAAAAACTAATTTAACAGCCCAAGAAAAGGGAAAAAACATCTAAATCAGTTAAATGACAAAAATTGACAGCAACGCACTTACATCATGAACTGAGAAATAAATGATGGGCTTGGCAACAACATAGTTACCAAAGCTAGCTGGTGGGCCATTGTTTTATAAACGCAAATCTTTTACCCACCAATGAACTGTAATAAAATCTCCACTCGAGAAAAACTCCACATGAAGCGAGAACAGTTGTCCTTTAGCCGACTATTAAATTGCTTCTTGGTTAGTGCCTGAGCCTCTTACTTCTACATAAGAGCCAGGATAGAAAGTCTCACCACAGCACAGCCAGCTGCAGTGCCCAGGCCTGTTTTTTGTGCAGTCTTTGGGGTCCACAGGATTATGTTTCTGTCCTGGGACACGAGTGGGCCCAGAGCAGGAACCTGCAGGAGTGAAACTCACAGCCCCCTGAGTATGCCATTCTCCTAAAACACACAAATTCTACACCCCCCCCCCCCCCGCCCCCTTTAAAAGAAAAGCTTCTGTTACAGTGTCCGACATTTGTCGAACCATGCCGGCCTGGGTTTTTTTTTTTTTTTTTGGTTTGAAATCCAGGCCGGTATCACCCAAAGACCACGGTGCTGCATCTGAAAGGGGTTGGCAGACACACAGAGAGCATCGCAGAGCGGTGGCGGGTCGGGGGGGGGGGGGGGGGGGGGGGAGAGGGGGGCAGGGGGGTAAAAGGGGTGGAGACGGGAGGGCCAGGCATTGTCACGGGCCATGCCAGCGATATCATATTACAAAGAGTGGAGATCGGACCGATATCAAACGGCCCGGCGTTTGTCCTTCTAGCGCTCTCTTACATCACGGTATCGAGTTATAGCCCCATAAATAGAATTATCAGAGCGAATCGATACCCGGGGGGGGGGGTGGGGGGGGGGGGGGGGGTGGGGGGGTAAACGGGTGCCCGTAACAGGGGAAGGCTTGGTCCATTACCTATGCTGCCATGGCGACAGCTGAGGACAGCCGACCCGGGCCCCAATCCCGTCTATCTCGCATAGAGTGCTATTAAAGCAGAAGCTGCCACTTTCTAGGTAGGATGGAGGGGGGGGGGGGGGGAATTTAAATAAAAAATGTATTTAAAGCTTTTCCAAATGAAGGCCAGTTTTGTCCATATTAATTCTGCAGTAATTAATTTAAGCCGTTTGTGTTTACATAGAGGTGCGGTACCATATTCCCAGGACTGTAATACTTACGATGCTCTGTTATTCTCATTATTACGGACTATTTTGACTTATGTTCATGAAAACTATATTAATAATTTATTGGTTTACATTCATAATTGTTTACCATAAACATTTCATTTACTCTCAGTACAAATAACCTTTATTAGCCTTTTACCGCTGGTTTCAACTGGGAGCTACAACAAAAGAAAAATTCCAAAAACATAAAATCACAACACAAAAACTAGCCCCTTGTTTTTAAAAGAAGCCTTTTAAAAAATGTGCGTGAATGTTCCGGTTCTCTGCCGATTTGGCACGGCTGACTGTGCCCCCCTGCTTCCTCGCTACACCGCTAACTCCTCACCCAGCACACTCTCACACACACGCGCGCCTGTGATATTTTACACTCCACAGGTCCCTGAGCAAGCAGCAATTTTTGGAGAGGCACATGTCCCACCCGAGAGAGGTTCCCAGTCCAATCGGGTTCAGATTTTCCTCTGACATTTCATTGACATTTTAAGGTAAAATGCGTGACTTCTGAGCATTTTTTTGGACTACATGTTTGAGGTGGACATACATTTTGAGGCGCATACAAAGGCACATGCTTCACTTTCTAGTGGCCAATGTTTTTCAGTAGAAGAATTAATGCGCAATCCAGACAGCTGCACAATTCATTTCAGAATTATCGACACGGTGAAACTCAAAGACCTGAAAGTAAGTGATATGAAGCTTGGAGGCAGCCAGGAAGATGCAGGCATTCTGCTCGCTGTAAAGGTTTCATTTACCATTTAGATGATTTTACGTTACTGTGACTTTTTCACGACACTCCAATAAATTCAAGGATATTTCAAGGACAGTGGGGCCCCGCACCGCTGACAGCTGGTGGTCTATGGACACCTGGCACATGTAGGAGAGGACCTATTGTTAATGAAGCACTAACTGGGGGAGCCCTGTTGATTTAACTCTTTATGGTGTGAGGTCACAAATATGTGATTAGAATGTTCTTAGCTGAACATTCCATTGCTGATGTAACAGTTACTGCTGGTAATTGACAATAACGGAGCTCTAGAACACTGTGAGAAATCCACATAATAAGGAATAACCCCAAAAAACTAAATTGATAAAGCACTGTAACACCGATAATCATATTCTAGGGATTGCAGTTTAAAAAAAAATGATTATACAGAAACTAAAACAAAAAGAAATTCCACTATTCCAATTTTCTAAGAATATTTTAGAATTAAATAAATTTAAAATCTGGTGGTGAAACGGACAACAACTGATAATACCACCCCTCGAGTTCCAACACTGAATGTAAACATACTGTGTTTGTACATCACACCTGCACACAATTACACACTAGAGATTACTAACACTATTTACGCTATTTACCATTTATTTTTAAAATAACATAATTATTTTTCATTTTGTTGCATATCTCTCCCATCAACTTTTTGAACTGTCGTTTCATATGTAGAAGTAATATTTGAGAATAAACAAAAACCAGTAGAAAACGCTGCAGTCTTAAATAGATGGCCGTGACCTTGGGGTCCCATCGCCCGGGGAATGGGTGCGATTCCAGGGGAACGTTATCTGAGCTGGGGCAGGACCGGGGCTGATTTCTCTTCCCCTGCGTCTGCCAATGCGGGGACTCAGCTTGTTTACTCATGCCCACGGGATGGCAGAGGGGCGGGCACTGGGGATGGCAGAGGGGCGGGCACTGGGGGATGGCACATTCCCAGGGTATCCCAGCACGGAAGCCAAGCAGCGGGGGAAATCACAAATCACGAGCACATGCACTCAGGAGTGAACACACACACACACACACACACAGGAACACCTACACAGACACACAGACGTGTCAGCATGCACATACATGTATGTATGTACACAAAAACATACAAATGTGGCACGAGTGCAAACATACCACACACCACACACACACACACACACACAAGGGCATACACACACACACACACACATTCACTGACACCATTTAGAATTTGTCCTAATAATAAAGTTGTCTGGTTTCAGATCACTGAAAACCATATACCAATTAAAATACATGAGAAATCTACATAATAAGGAATAACCCCAAAAAACTACATTTAAAAAGCACTGTAACACCGATAATCATATTCTCAAGATTGTAGTATTTTTTAAAAACGATGACACAAAAACTGAAAAAAAAGAAACTCCACTATTGAAATTTTCTAAGAATATTCTTGAATTGAATAATTAAAATCTGAAATCTGGTGGTGAAACGGACAACTGGTAATACCATCTCTCGAGTTCCAACACTGAATTTTCTAAACATACCGTGTTTGTACATCGCACCTGCAAACAATTACACACCAGAGATTGCCAACGCTATTGACTCCACTCCTGTTTGCAGCCAGTAGAAAAATAATTGCCATTTTATTGTCTAGAAAGCTGCAGCACTTAATGTACCCATTGCAAGACGAGAAAAAAAGTACTTGATTTCAAGTACTTGATTTCATAAAACAGTAGAAATAAAAGAAAAATATACAAAAATTCTTGATAGGACACAATTACTGGATTAACGCCCCTCACTCTCGGATAAGGAATGTGTTCATTCGTTACATTAGCCAACACACCGGTAGACATGCAATAGATTCTTACCCAGCATGTGATTGGCCACGTGCACTTGGATGTCCCATTCACTGTAGAAGACCATCTGACATTTTATGCACTGGTAGGTCTTCTTCTGGATAAAGGGGACAATGCAGACAATATCAGGGCATGTTGCCTCATACTTAAGGTCATTATTAGCAACTATTCAGAAGGCAACGCATTGCAGGGAACATATGGAGAGGTTAATTACCACAGTTATGGTATCTAGCAGATACTTGCATTGCCTGAGTAAACACGCAAACAACACAACCACAAACACAAATACATGCACACACACACACACATACAGATACACAGATACATGCAGAAAGACACAAATATGCACACACAGACACACACACACAGATACACACATGCATGCAGACACACACAAATATGCACACACACACACACACACACACATAGCCACATGCAGACACACACAAGGACAAGCGGGACAGGCGGGACGATGTGATTACCTCATCAGGCTGGGAGGGGCTACCCCGGGCCATGGGGGACACCTGCGGGGTCTTGTGCTGGCCGCTGTTGCTCTCCCCGCCGGAGGCGTCCCCATGCACGCTCAGCGTGTGCGCCTGCAGCTCCGCCTCCGACTCGAACTTCACGTTGCAGCTGGGGCAGCGCGTCTTGGAGGCGGGGCCGTGGGCGGACCTCCCCTTCCCGGAGGAGGCGGGGCTCAGCTTCCCGCCCTGCTGCTTGCCGCCGTTGACCGTGGGGCTGGAGCTCTTGCTGCCGGCACCGGCGCAGGAGCCGCACAGCCCGTACGGCAGCCCGTTGATGTCCAGCTTCACCAGCTCCTGCTTGGAGCGGAACTCCTTCAGGCAGGAGGCGCACTTGTAGCCCTTCTGCGGGTGGTGGGCGCGGCCCACCGGGGGTCCGGCGGCGGCGGCGGTGTTGGCGGGGTACGCGGTGCCCGTCTTCTGCATGTGGAAGGTTCCGTGGATCTTCAGCTCCAGGGTGGACGTGACGGACTGCATGCAGACCACGCAGCGGAAGCCCGTCAGCGAGTTGCGCAGGTCCGGGTGCATCTGGCAGTGCTCCAGGAAGTCCTCCTCGCACCGGAGGGGCAGCTTGCAGATGCGGCAGCTGCCCGTGTCCAGGCTCTTGCTGTGGGTGACCTTGTGCTCGGTGAGGGTGAGCAGGGAGGGGAAGCGCTCGCCGCAGATGGGGCACATGTAGTGCTTGACGGGGCCCAGGTGGGTCTGCATGTGCTCCCGCAGGCCCCCCTCGGAGAAGAAGGTCCGCGAGCAGACCGTGCACTTGTGGTTGCCCTTGATCAGGTCGGCCTTCTTCTTGACCATGGCGCTCTCCCCGGGCCTGATGTTGTGGTCGCGAAGCTGGTGGTTGGTCAGCAGGGAATCCATGGTGTAGGCCGCCCCGCAGATGTCGCACCCGTACATGGGCTCAGAGGCGTCGGGCTCCTCCTCCTCGCTGCCGTCCCGGCTGTTGTGCGACTCGCCGTGGCTGTTGCCGGTCATGAGGCCCTGGAGCTCGGCGTCCTCCTTGGAGGCCGGCCCCTCCGCGGCTCCAGAGCCGTTGGCCGAGGCGCAGTTGGGCTGAGGCTTGGCCTCGTAGATGCAGTGCTTCTCCCGCAGGTGCCTCTCCAGCAGGGCGATGGCGTGGAAGGCCTTGCTGCAGAAGCGGCAGTTGTACTTCTTGCTGTGGGTGGTGATGTGGCACTGCAGCTCCACCTCCGTGCCGAAGGACTCCCGGCAGAAGATGCAGCGGTGGGGCCGGCCCTGGCTCTCCAGGTGGTTGTGCTTGACGTGCAGCTGGAGGTCGGGCTCGTGCCGGAAGTCCCAGTTGCAGGAGGTGCAGCGGTAGACCTTCTTCTCGTTGCTGTGCTTGACAGCCAGGTGGAGCTGGACGGACACCTTGGAGTCGAAGACCTCCTGGCAGAGGGTGCAGCGAAAGAACACAAAGGTGTGCATGTCCAGTAGGTGCTTCTGCAGGTCGTCCACTGAGGTGAACTGCTTGTCGCAGCTCTCGCAGATGTAGTAGGTGGAGGTGATGGTGTAGTGGAGGGTCACGTGTTTCAGCAGGGACTCCTGGTTGGGGAAGTCCTTGCCACACTGGGGGCAGGTGAGCAGCGGCAGGACACTGTCAAGGTGTGTCTTCAGGTGGGTCTGGAACAGGTCCAGACTGGAGTACTTCGCACCGCACTGGTTGCAGATGAACTCCCCGGTGGAGCGAGAGGAGCCGGTATGCTTGAGGGAGGCCTGGTCCGCTGACATGGGC
Source organism: Anguilla anguilla (assembly GCF_013347855.1). Taxonomy (NCBI): domain Eukaryota; kingdom Metazoa; phylum Chordata; class Actinopteri; order Anguilliformes; family Anguillidae; genus Anguilla; species Anguilla anguilla. The sequence continues at coordinate 11,939,585 of NC_049208.1, read as the reverse complement.
GAGGAGGGGCTGAGGGCTCGATGGGACTTCTTTCCATTGTTTATGTACTTGAGTGCCAGGGGGATGTTCTTGTGGTTCTCCTTGATGTGCTTGTTCAGCTTCAGGATACTGTTGAATATAGGCGAGTTGGTGCAGTAGGAGCAGGAGTACACCTCCACGATGGGATCCTTAGGAGTCCCCGCCAGGGGCGAGTCGAATCGCATGCTCCCCCCGTCGCAGTGGGTCTGCCGGACGTGCTCCTCCAATGTGGCCTCAGTGAGGAATCCCATGAAGCACTGGGGGCAAAAGAAGGCATTGCTCTCCTTGGCAACTGGGCTGGGGAACCCATGGGAACAGCGGATGTGCTCCTGGAGCGCGTTGAGGTCGCCCAGCACCTCGGGGCAAAAGTTGCACTGCAGGAGGCCAGCTGAGAGTCCGACCCCAAGGTCCTGGGCATCGTGGACCTGCCTGAGGTGCTCGTTCAGGTTGCACAGGGAAGGAAGCACCTCCAGGCAGTACTGGCAGGTGTGGGCCTGCTCCGGCTTGTCCAGGTGTATGGTCTTCAGGTGGATCTGCAGCACCGCCAGGCTAGAGAAGGCCTGCTTGTTGCAGTAGATGCAGCTGTAGGCCACCTTGGCTTGCTTGGCCGCGGCCGCGCCACCCGCCCGCTGGGCCGCCCTCTTCCTCCGGCGGGTCTTGGGCGGGGGCGGGGCCGCCTCCACCATGGTGGAGCTGTCGACGGAGAGGTTGGAGTCCGGGGTGGTGCTGGAGACGGAGGTGTAGCCCACCGTCAGCAGGGAGGGGCTGTTGCTGTGGTTGCTGGACTCGGGCTGCTGGTGGAGGTCCATGTGGGTGCAGAGGTCCTCGGGGGCGGGGAAGCGCTCCGAGCAGATGGCGCACAGGTGGCCCCTCTCGTCCCCGACGTGCTCGCGGTCCACGTGGTCCAGGAGCGCTCCCTCCTCGGAGAAGGGCTCCTGGCAGTACACGCACCGCAGGGCCCCGCCCCCCGACTCGGACGCGGGGGCGGGAGGAGGCGGGGAGCACTCCGGGTGGCACTCCGCGATGTGCTTCTGCAGCTCCTCCGGGACGTCGAAGCCCTCCTCGCACCGCCCGCACTTCTGCGGCTCGGCCCGGTCGCCGTCCTTCCCCTCCTTCCCGCCGTCCTTGGCGCCGCGCTCGTGCACCTGCATGTGCCCGTGCAGGGAGCCGGGCGACAGGAAGCCGCGCCGGCAGACGGCGCACTTGTAGGGCTTGCCGGCGGCGTGCGTCTTCATGTGGATCTTGAGGTGGTCGCTGCGGGAGAAGGCCGCCTCGCACTGGGTGCAGCTGTACTTCTTGTCGCCGGTGTGCAGCTTGACGTGGCGGTCGCGGCTGCGCTTGTGCTTGAAGAGCCGGCTGCAGAAGGTGCAGCGGAAGGGCAGCCGGTCGCCGTGGCACTGCTCGTGGCGCTTCAGGAAGCCCAGCCGGCTGAAGGACTTGCCGCAGAACTGGCACGGGTAGGGCAGGCCGGGCCCGCCTCCTTCCTCCTCTCCGAAATCGCAGTCGTCTCCGGGGTGGTTGGGCGATGTCTGGTCTTTGCTGGAAGGTGATGATGCAGGCCAGGAGCAGGAAGGGTCATCTTCAAAATCAACCCCGTCTGCAAGAGAAAAAGAAGGAGGCGTGTATCGTCAGAAAGAGGAAACAATACAGGCACACAAATATGGCAACTCCAATCTCACCGGAATTTGGAATGTCCATTTTGTGGACTATGAATAAGCACTCTCATATATACCCCCTGCAGCCAGCTCGGGACAGTGAAGACAAATCACAGTTCTCCTTCTAAACATGCAGTGCCAGCCGGCTGCATTTTTTCACACTGCAGCCACAAGCTGTGCATGCGCAGAGTGGGGGTGGAGGAGGCCCAATCAAATGCATGCACAAAGAGCAAGCCATGGACACCCAGATGGTCAAAAGGGGCTGTTCGACAAATAAGCACACAGCTATCCCCGGCATCTGAAACCCTCCCACATATCCCTATGGTGACACAAAGCCAATTGTGTGCTGCCCCTGCAAGCCAAATTCGATCGTTGACCACGGTGCTCACTCATGCACCGCAAGTGGTGCTTTTACAGAGTGAGCCACCCAGCAGCCCTCACAGAAAACTTTGTGAACTAACAGCGCCTAGTTCCTGTTCACTTCCTTTAGCCACGGTGGGGTGCGGAGAAAAAGATGATAAGAAAAAAAAAAACCAACTGAAGTAATGTGTCAAAAACCCATAATTCCCCTTAATTTCAGTTCCCTTCATTGTTTCTGAAAGTCCTGAAATAAATGCAAACAATGACGCTCCACAGGAGCCTATTTTAAAACGTTATATTTGAATATCTTAATTTGCATCCTTTGAAGAGGGGAAAAAATGAAACGCTTTTTCCACAATTAGCCTTGTATGTGGCCACGTAATGCCTCAGCCCACTGAGATTCAAAATGCAATCTTTTTGACATTTCTACCTACATGCTATGGGGTGCTCTGTGATTGACGCTCGGCATGTGGTAAATGATTTCCAATTTACATTATAACAACTCCCCCCACCCCCACCACCGCCACCACCCCTAGACTCATTTATGGAAAAAAAGGACTCAGAACAGCCTATTTGAAGTCAAAAGATTCACAGGGACAATAACAGCTTACTGACATGTTCATCATCCGCATCAAATACATTAAAAAAAACAACAGATACTTGTAAAAGACCTTTACATATGACTACTATTTATAGCACGTGATCCTGGCAACACATTGGAATCATCCATTCAACTTGTAATTGAAATAAGTACATGTGTAAACCTGAATATTCATCTGCCGACAGTTTAACGGTGTTATTTTGTGTTTAGAAAGGTTCACAAATAGGTTCAAGGCAACAGGTGGCACAGAGAGAAAAATCGCACACATTCAGCGACAGATATTGCTGTAGGACATCGATAGTAAGTGCAGGCAAACAGCCATGACTGCCACAGTACAGTAATATAAATACTATGCAAGCAGAATAAAATAATTTTGAATTAAAACACCTCAGGTGCATTATATCACCAGAGTGAGCAAACCTCTGCTTTTTAAAAATACTTAATTAATAATAATATACATGAAATAAGGTGTGCTGTGAGGTATTTTTAGTATTATGTCACTCAACCTGAGCTGGCCAGAGAAAGACGGGCACCCCCTACTGAGTTACCTATTTCTTCTTTAGTGTTAGGAATACTGTTTATTGTGGAAAATTCTTCAACAAATGGGCTACAATAATAAAAAATTTTACTGATTAACTGACAGAATGTCATCACAATGACTCAATGAAAGGACTGAATTCTTAGATAATGTTTCAGAGCAGGATAAACCTGTCTTTTGGCAAGGCTTCCTTTTCTATCATCTTCCACAAAGAGAAAGTTGACCAAGGGATGGTAATAAATTATTATTAATAGCAAATTATCACTATTATTATTATTATTACTACTACTACTATTCATGTAGCAACTTTAATTTACAAAAGTAAATTACAAAACACTTCAAATTAGAAAGTGAAGAACAATGGCTAAAAATATAAATAAATACATTAAATTAGAAGGAATACTCTACATCCGATGTCATTCCTCCTTGCTCAAGAGCAAAGAGGAGAAAGGTTTTGGAATTCCTGCCTGACATATGTAATGTGGCAGGATGAGAGGAGAAAAAAAACAGCCCCATTCGCTTTGCATAATCTCTGTCCAGAGGTGTAATAAAATCTCTTCCCAAAGGAATTCCAACTCAAACATTCCGTCCAGGAAACAGGGTCCCAGGAGAAGGCCCGGGACAAGGGCGGGGGGGGAGGGGGGGGGGAGGGGGGGGGGGGGGTGTGTGTTCGCCCCCCCATTTCTCCCCGACCCAAAAAGTGCTTTCAAATCCCAAAATTCTGGGGGTGGGGGTAGGGTGTGGGGTGTGGGGGGATCTTACTCTGCAAACCACTCCACCTCATTGTTTTTTTTTTTTGTGTCTGCTGATGACCACGTGCGCTTCCTCTGGAACTCCTCAGCATTTGCAGTGTCCTCCATGTGCGTTCCGTTAGTGAGCACAGCACCAAGAGACCTGCCTCCAGTCGGACAATCAGGGAAACTTGGAAACCCCCGTCCCTTCCCTCTGCTCCGGGGTATTTTTGGAAGTCAGCCTTCCTTTGCGCTTCTGATAAACAGACCGGTCGTCCCCGGAGCGGGGAAGGGATTTGACCCCATGCCCAACTGCTGTCCCGGGGGGGAGGTAGATGGGTCTCATCTCGGAGTCTGGTCCACCCAGTGGAGTGGATTCTCCCCCAGAGAAATATTTTGTAGCCTGCAGCTGTCAGCTCTGGCTTGCGTGTTGGGGATGGTGGGTGGTTTCATGTTCGGATGGCCTTGTATTACCCTACACCCCCCTGCCTCAAATTCTGATCCGTCCGAGACGACAAACCAGTTTACACTAACGCGCTCGCACACTGCCCAAATAGGGATCCAATTCAATTTCTTGTCACTGCATAGCAATTCCAGGAGTATAATTGAAAATTGAGCTTTGAAACGATACAGTTTTTGCCGTTGCAGTTGACCTGTGCTAAATGTTTCATAATGTAATGCCAATCTGTGTATGAGTAACAGTTTAACGCAGCATTGTCCTACAAATGTCTTGCAAGTGGTTTGTACACACAATTTTAATTTAATAAACTGTGTTTGTCTTCAGCTTGCTTGTGCTTCTTATCACTGTATGTGTATCTTATTTCCATTATTTTTAATTCATTACTCCTCAAACATGATTTTTCATTTTTACAATGGTTCTATATTATTGGAAAATACATCCTAAAGTGGTCAGAGATGGAATAATAGTTCTACCTTGGGTCATCTGCATCAAAATAAAACATTGGGGACAAAGCACATTGAAAACAATCATCAGCTGAAAAGTTAACAGATATTCTATATTAACAGATATTGGGTGACCTGCAATATACTGAAATTCCACTGTTTCTGCTGTTCCTGCCAACTTCCTCACATAAAAAGGACCAACACTTCCACACACTACAGACATGGAAAACCTGGAAAAACTGAAGCCAGGAAGGAAAAAAAAAAAAATGAATGTATGAACAAATGGAACCTTGGTCTCGCAGTGAAAATAGCAATGAAAAATAAGAGTGCTAAAATGTGGTAACCGCCTTTTTCGCAGTACCTGATATCACCCCAAAAAAAAAGTTACAAAAAAAAAAAGAAATCTAAATATGCCAGCACTGTAACAAATGTTAACCGAAGGCCGTTTACGTGTCTGATTGGCTGATTCAGATGTAGGCAATAAGGCTGTAAAGTCTCGTCAGACAGAAACGGTACATGGCGATCCGGGCTCGGGGCAAAACGCCTACATCGCTTATCTGACCGCGGCCTTTATCCTGAGGAAGCAGAGCGTGCAGCTGCGCCTTCCCCCGCGCAGCGGAGCTGCTGAAAGCGCGACCCCCCGCACCCCCCCGCCGCACCACTCGCGGAAACCCACCGCTGGTCTCCCGCCCCATTCGCACAACTGTGTCCCAGCGTCTAACCCTTTTTTCTTTCTTTTTTTTTAAACAGGGTTGGTCGTTCCAAACCTGTCACCTTCGAGTTAAGAGGAGCAAAGTCTGTCCTTAGCAATATTAGCTCCAATTCAGCCTAACCGTGGTATGGCTCGTCTTTAATAAGGAATATAGAGGTAAATATATTGGCACCATGTTATATTATTTTTATATTATTTTTTCAGGTATGGGCATTTCTTCTTTTGATGTGTTGCCTTTTCCAGGTTTGATTTAACAAGACCAGGTTAAGACCTAGTATATGGCTGGACCGAACCGGCCGACGTCACAGACATGTGCGGTGTAACTTTATCACTCACTCACTCAGTCAGTCAGTCAGTCAGTCAATCAGTCAGTCACTCAGTCACTCAGTCAGTCACAGACATTCGCGTTTGTAGGGCTGGCCCCGCTGTAGCGGTCCAGCCAAAAACAAGCACAGCACTTGTGTTTTGTATGGCATAAATGTAAGACTGATACAATGGGTTAACACATCTGCGGCATATCAAATATGCTTGATTGTGAGGGAAGATAATCTGCCCATTGTCCTGCATTTAAAAAAAAGTGTCACAATGTTTTTGCTGTGCCTGTGGGAGGGACACGCGCCAAATGATAAAAAAACAGAGTGTGTTCTGAAACAGACGCTGCAGAGGTGAGATGAGCAGCAATCAGAGAAAACAGCACTAAGTGTGGGGATTAGAGTCAGAGAGAGCTCATGTGATCCTGCATGAGGTCTCTCTCTCTCTCTCTCTCTTTCCCTCACTCTTTCTCTCACTGTGCCAATCCTCCTCCCTCCCTTCCTCACTCTCTCCCTCCCTCACTCCAGGACAGGCCTCACTGCCATTTCCATAATACACAGCGAAACAAGTGTGTGAACAGCGATGGATGAAAGCCCTCGTGTGTGAGAGTGTGTGTTTGAGAAGGTGAGTGTGTGTGAGCGGGTGAGTGTGTGTGTGAGCATGTGTGTGTATGAGTGTGCGAGTGCATGTCTGTGAGGGTGTGTGTGTGTGTGTGTGTGTGTGTGTGTGAGCATGTGTGTGTATGAGTGTGCGAGTGCATGTCTGTGAGGGTGTGTGTGTGTGTGTGTCTGTGAGGGTGTGTGTGTGTGTGTGTGTGTGTGTGAGCATGTGTGTGTGTGTGTGTGTGTGTGTGTGTGTGTGAGCGTGTGCGTGTCTGTGTGTGTGTGTGTGTGTGAGCGTGCGTATGAGTGTGCGAGTGCGTGTCTGTGAGGGTGTGTGTGTGTGTGAGCGTGTGCGTGTCTGTGTGTGTGTGTGTGTGAGCGTGCATATGAGTGTGCGAGTGCGTGTCTGTGAGGGTGTGTGTGTGTGTGAGCGTGTGTGTATGAGTGTGCGAGTGCATGTCTGTGAGGGTGTGTGTGTGTGTGAGCGTGTGTGTGTATGAGTGTGCGAGTGCGTGTCTGTGTGTTGGCTGGTTGACCGGGGGGAAAGCCCCCAGAGACAGGCCGGTGGGGGGCGGGGGGTGGGGTCCAGGGGGAAGCGGAGCTGCTTCTCCTTCCTCTGCACGAACAGGAATGCCCGCGACCCGGCCGCCTGAGTCAATAAAAGCGCTCCTTATTTCCTCTCCTCTCCTCGCCTCCCCGGCCGGCCTGCGCGCGGCTGCCAGAGAGGATGCTGGGCCTCCAGCTACGCCCCGCCGCCCCGGGGCCGGCTTTGTTACCCTGCCAGGCCTTCCTGGTATCTTTTGGCCAACGGCCCCTTTACAAGCAAGGGGAGGAAAGCCTCCATCTTAGGACAGGAGCCTACTCTTTCTCTCTCTCTACTGCCCTGGTTCTGTTTCTGCAGGTTTAGTGTGAGCTGCGCAGCTGAAAACAAGCACTGCTCTGTCAGTACAGACCCAAGGACTGCAATGGAATGCACAGGCACTGCTATCTCACTTCTTGGAAAAACTGACAACGGAATAAGATCAATACTCTGGGCTGTGCTTCTTTTCACACCTTATGTTACTGCAGCAAGGGGTTATCTTGCTCTCTCCGTCAGGGAAAGGATGTTTGTTCGAGACACAACCGTTATAATTTTCATTCGTTATGGAGCTGGAAGAGTCTACCTCAAAAAACTGCAAAATAGTGATTTCTTTCCTTGAAACAACAAGTAAAAATATGTTTGATGTAGAACTATTTTTTGTATTATTAATGTCATCAGAATTATGCTGTTCAAAAATGACCAACACCACCCCCCCCCTCCCCAAACTCAGTTCCTCCACCCCCTACCCCAGCAATCCACCCCCTGCTTTCATGCCAGGTGCTACAACATAAACCCCTCCCCCCACACAGTCTCTGGTCAAGCTAGAAACACAAGCATTACTGCCTGCCCAGGCTCCATATTTCCATCTACCACACACAAGCCCCTGTTTCTCCTGATTATCCTCATCCTCCTCATCTCTGTTCCCCCATGCCCCTCACGCATTCACGTTCAGCTCACTCTGGTGATACCGGATAGGTAAAGAGGTTGCACCTAAAACCATGTTCAATAGAGATGAAGCTCCTAGGTCTGTGTGCGCCAATTTCCAGTGAACATGCAGAAAAAATCGTCCAAAAAGAGATTTAAAAAATAAAGTGTGAACCCATTCATCAATCGGAAGGGATTCTGACTATGACTAGGAGGACGGACTCCCGTGAAGGAGAGCGAGGAACCGATTTAACTTCACGACTGGCCGACTGACCGGTGGACTGCTGCAGTAACACGGGTCTGCCACTAGGGGTGCTCAAGAAAAAAATGGCAGGCAGAGGAGTCACAGTCAGTGAAAACAGTTCCAGCTCAGATGGCTTCTAAAGCTGCCACTCAACACGCTCAGAAAAAAAAGTAAAGAGGGGGGAGAGGGAAAAAAAAAAAGAACAGAGAAAAAAAAACGCTTTCAAGTTGTGCCATGTGAGCCGCAACATGCAGATGCCAAAGTTGAAGCACTGGGCTCACGGCGGACTGGATGCGTTTGTTTTATTCCACAGCTCTGGGACAGCCTTACAGGGGCACGGCAGCTCGTAAAGTCCTGCAGAGGGTCTCACGGCATCTGTAGCAGTCTTTTATACACCAGCTGTGGCAGGATAGGCTTAGTACTGCAGAGCCAATAGATCAATACCCACGCACGCACACATGCATGCACCATACAGATGCATGCACACATGCATGCACCATACAGATGCACACACACATGCATGCACCATACAGACACACGCACGCACACATGCATGCACCATACAGATGCACGCACACATGCATGCACCATAGACACACGCACGCACACATGCATGCACCATACAGATGCACGCACACATGCATGCACCATACAGACACACGCACGCACACATGCATGCACAAAACAGACACACGCACACACACGCATGCACCATACAGACACACGCACACACACACGCATGCACCATACAGATGCACGCACACAAGCAGGCACCATACAGACACACGCACGTACACACGCATGTACCAAACAGGCACCATACAGACACACGCACACACACGCATGCACCATACAGACACACGCACACACGCACACACCAAACAGACGCACGCACACACACGCATGCACCAAACAGACGCACACACACAAGCATGCACCATACAGATGCACACACACAAACGCATGCACCATACAGACGCATGTACACACACAAATGCACCATACAGACGCATGTACACATGCATGCACCATACAGCCGCACGTACCCACAGGCATGTACTATCCAGACGCATGTACACACAAGCATGCACCAAACAAATGCATGCACACAAGCATGCACCATACAGACGCATGTATACACACACATGCACCATACAGACACACACACACACACACGCATGCACCATACAGACGCATGTACCCACATGCATGCACCATACAGATGCACGTACACACATGCATTCACATGTACGCGCACACACATATACACACACACACACCAACAGACGCTCGCACGCACAAAGGCTGCATTCGAAATAGCAACGGTGTGTCACCTTTTAAAAGTTGAGAAGTGCTAAGGAATTTAGACATTTAAATAAGAAAACAATTCACTCTGAAGTCTCAGGAAGACCACGTAATTCACGGCAAGGTGTGCTGCTGTATCGAGACACGGCTTAACGGATTAATAAGGACACACAGGACTGCCGTTGGTAAAAACAAGCATGCACACATTGCCTCTTTTACAAGGACATTTGCCTTTTAGGTCGGTGGTTTACCGAAGAAGCAGCACTGACGTAACCTTTTCCCAAATAAAAACAACGACAGGCAGCCACAGACAGCACGTCGGTGCGAAATCATTCCAGAGCTCCCACACACTTACAGCGTAATAACACGGCGGACGTTCCACGTTCCCAGAATTTGGGAAAAATACCGGAGATTTATGCAGTTTGGGAGACTGCAGGCTGGAGCCCGCTCTACACCGAGACAGCCAGGGGATTAAAAAAAAAAGCCGTTCCCTTTATTGCATTATATATTACGGGAATCCAGACGAGGCGTTCTGGAAACTCCCTCAAGCGCACTAAACGCAGGCGTATCACTTCCAGGGCGGGTCCGCGTCAAACTTTTACCGACTGAACGCAAACAGTGTTGAGTCGCGCACAGCCCAACGCAGGGTCAGTCACAGAACCACGGGTTTAAGAGCTAGGGCCCAATTTCATTTATTATTGGACAGGGACTATTTTGATTAAAATGACGACTTGAAAGCAATGTGAAGAATCCTCAACGTGTTGTGTGCCAGATTTACAGGGGATAATATTTATACCTTTTGCAATCTATAGTAACGCTTCCATTAAAATTTCATTATTTGCGAGATCTATGCAAATAAGACAAGTAAATCAAAATTTGAAAGAAAATATTAAAACACTGTTAAAATGCGAGGAAGAAAGTGTTCTTGCTTCTTCAAAATTCTTACCCGTTGTCACTTCTGACAGAAGCAAATTCACAAGAAGACAGGAAGTTGAGTTTAATCCCGGAGGTGAGGGGTGGGACTGTGCTAGGGATATGGCTCGTTAGCACTAAACACAAAATGTCAGATAGCTACCTGACAAAAGGAAGTAGATCTCTGTTCCCGGCCTTAATTGGAATTGTGTAAATGTGCCAGGATAGGTGACAGAATCGGAGGTTCAGATCTTAATTTAGCCCCCTCAAACGTCGGGTGCAAGGTACCAGGGCCTCACTCTTTCCTGTCTTTCAGGACTACTGACAAGCTGCACAAATCCACAAACTTCACTGTCTTTCATGAGACAAGTTATGTACTCATGGGAAAGCATATCTTCATTATTGCATTATTGCTTATGTAAGTCTGTGAGCATGTCTGTGTCCGTGGGTGTGTGAGAGTATGTGGATGTACACGTGTGTGTGGGATGAGTTCTTTTGTGCTTTTGCATGTGTACTTGCACATGCTTTTTCATATCTGTACAGCTCGACACTACAGACAACATACTGCAACCAGATTAAAACAAGATAAATTCTAAAATCCAATAAAACCTGTGCAGTGTACATTCAACACTTCCTTTAAGTAATAACTCTCAGAAATACCAGAAACAAAGAAAATGTGCTTCAGTATCCAGCTGCTACAACCAGTGAGATTTCCACTAGCAGAAAATGGAGGTCTAAGGCTTTTTTTTGTCACTGACATGGCCAACGGCCATTGTTCAAGATTCCTGGCCTCATTAAAACCACCCCCTCCAATGACATAGGATATGGTACAGAAACAGTGCTCTCCATGCATCCGAGACCTTGGGAGCTAAGCTAGTATGTTCAAATTAAGTGTGCCAGCTAACCCAATAACTTGCACAGCGAGAAATCTTTTCTAAATTTGAATTGATAAACTGATAGCAACTGGTTTGAGTCTTGCATCGACACATCTGAATACAGGCATTAGAACATTAGAACACACCTGTTTATAGGAGTACTTTGTCTTGGAGCAGGATCATTTAAAATAGTATGGATGGATTTTGATGACGTGTGTTGGGATTACTGTCTGTTGGACAAGGAAGAAAGGCAGTCTGGGGGTCGTACGCATAGCCGTCTACTGAGAGCTGTTTCAATCTGAACAAAGAGATCAAATCAACGGCTTAAACTCAGAAGACTAAGACGACGAACAGGGAATTTGACAAATAAAAAGAACTACTCATTCAAGCACGTTCTTTTTTTTTTTTTGGAAAAAATTTTTAGTTCTAGTTTAGGAGATTAGATACTGATTACATTTTGAATTGCGGTCAAACTGATTAATTGACCATAATTCACCCAATAACCAAGACCTCCATCAAAGTATCAAGGGAGAGTTAAGCTGCTGTCAATCTCCTCTAAATGGAGCGTTTGCAGGGATAAGACAGGTATTCCCAGATCATCACTTCAAATTATCAATTGGGCTGTTCTTCCTGCTACAATCAGCGCAGTTTATTGCTAAGGTTGCAGTGCGGTGTGCTTATTGCTAAGATGGAGCACGGTAATGATTCAAGTGGCCATTTCAACACACAGACCTGAATTCAATCAGCATTCACACTCAAATTTAACTCACGAACAGAAGCGAATCAAAGCCTCCCCCAAAAGCCATACTGGAAATTGACATACTCGCAAAACGGAAAAAGGGAACACGCAAGTTCTAGGTGAAAGTCACATGTATTTGGAAGTCAAAGTCATAGACATACGTGAATGCGTTCCTGTCCAAGGTCTCTCGGATCACGACCAATCACGGACCGGTTAGGTCGTCTGACCGCCATTTTACCTGCCAGGTTTGAACTCGCGGCTGCAGGCTCCCCTGCAGTAAACGCAACGCAGGCTCTATCTGGTGCCTTTCCCTTTTTTTTTTTCCTTTTTCCACAAAGCTTGACATTCAAAAGGTTAAATCGTCACCTGGCCCAGTCACCCTTCCGACTAATGAGGTGATGTTGTGCTTATGCAAGTCGGAGGCACCGATCCGCATCACGGATCGTCATGAATAATAAACTGATTGTTCTGACAGCAAAGCATGGGATGAACATTCCAAAATCTGCATATCTTACTAACAAAAAAAAACCAAACAAACAAAAAAAAACACAAAACGCTTAAAAGCGACAAAATGTTTATTTTTCTGATTCTCACTGAACTGCTCCGTTTCAAGCTGCTACTCTCAGGGGTCTCCTGGAATATTCAGCAGGACCCGCTTCTTTGTGCGATTTTTAAACACATTATCCACGGCATTGTCGCCAAAGAGGAATTACTATAAACCTCGAATAGCCATTTCGGCTGCATTGTTTATTGCGTTACCGTCCTACCGCGCTTCCTGCCCCGTCCGTGACCGAGCAGGCGCGGTCTCGGCCGCGTCCCCTCCGGACGAGGAGATTATTGGTTTGGATGACGACCGCGCGGCGAAAGAGCGGGAAAAAAACGCGTGGCGCGCGGTCCCCGCATCACGCTCAAAGCGTAAGGTTCCTTCTTCGCCCCTCGACGTACGAGCGCAAAGCGCAATTCCCGAGAGCGCTGGAGACACAACACTCAAAACATCCCGTCTGAAAGCGCCGATGCATCATCATTACCTCCCAACAACGTTATATCATGTACGTGCCAGAGGCGCTTACGATCACATAGGAGGGATCTCTGCGTGTCTGCCTTCCAATGGCCGGGGCCCGAGAAGAGCTTTCTGAAATGAAGGATAACTTTACGTTAGCGTCCTTTCATCGGCGCGGTGTCATGTGACAGCGGCTTCCGCGGAGCAGACCCCCCCCTCCCCTCCCCTCCCCCCCCCCCCAGACGGCCCGGTAATGCAGTAACAGCCGAGCGGACGGACGCACGCAGAGCCGAAAAAAATGACACGCACCCCCGATTCTGAGTCTCAGCAAAAGCACCAGAAATCGCCTCATGAGAAAAAAATGCACCAACATGCTGCATGTTAAAATATGAAATCAAAATCATATTTTTATGTGAATCGTTACTGTATGCTGTACAACGCAATGCAATATCAATTATTTCTCATTTAACAATTCACAATATATCCTTTCACATACAAGCTTTGGCCAGGTCTCTCTTGAAAAAGGGATTCTGTATCTCAAGAATTCCTAATTAAATAAAATCTAATAAATAAATAAATATGTACACAGTATATAGTAGCCATTATTACGATATATGTTTCAAATGACATAAGTGAAAGAGCCAATCATTTATACCTTCACATCACATAATCCTGCTTAGAATCCATCCTTTCAGATTTCACCATGTTCTATAGATATATATACAGACATAAGGGCACCAGGAACATACACCCCAATCGAGCTGCTCAGTGCTGCAGGTAAAACTCTCTAGCTGAGGCATCACTAGGTTTCTGTCCCGCACACACGCACACACACGCACACACGCGCACACACACACACACACACACGCACACGCACACACAGACACATGCACACACGCACCCACGCACACGCACGCACACGCACGCACTCGCACGCGCACGCACACGCACACGCACACACACACACGCACACACATGCACACACACACACACACGTCTCTGCTCTCTGCTCTGACAAACGGCAGGCGCCCGCCACGGACCAATCAATCGGCGGCGTGCCACATAACCGGGGGTGACGCTCATCCTTCACTGGAGGACGGGGGCGGAGCTAATCCCCTTTCACCTCTGTGCAGCGACACGCAGCACCGAAACACTCTGAGACGCTGTACACCAAACAACCCAACGCCGTCGCTGGGGCGACCGCTGGTCTGCTTTTGGTCACCCGCCACTCAGGACCCCCTCAGTCCACCGGGAAACCGGAGAGCTGCCAACTGCTCCTGTCCACACTGCCCGCTTCCCCCCCAGGCACAGACACGGCCACTGGACGCCGGCCCAGATATCTCAGAGGCCAGCGGCATCATGGGTAAAAGTTACAGAAACGAAGTGTGGCGCGGGGTGGGGGTGACTGGGATTTGGGTACGGGGGGGGGGGGGAGGGGTTGAGTAGCAGCGGGGAAAAAGTGGGCCATTCAGTTCCAGCTTCCTCCGATCGTGCGCCAAATGTTTAAAGGGTGGGGAAAAAGAAAACAAGCCGAGGTTGTGTGCGAGGTTTTCATCACTCCTGAAAACACGCAGGCTCGGGGCCCTTGGTTTATATCGAATGGGGCTCGGTCGCTTTTATGTACAACCAAAGCCCACTTTCCACTCTAATCACACACACCTTCTTTTAAAGCCAACAGACAGCCAGGCAAAGGATCACGGGAGCAGAGCTGCTTTTGTGCGGGGTACAGAAGGACGCTCCCGCGGACAGCGGCCCGGCACGCGAGCCCGGGCTGGAAAAGGCGCTCGGCGCTCAAACTGCGACGCGGCATCCGCAAATAGCCGTGTCGCGAACTCTGGGAGGCCTGGCGAGATTAATATCCTTGACTTCTCTGACTCCGGAGCAGGGGAGTCAAAACAACAGGGACGGTCGGCCAGATCGGGTGTAAACACACGCACACACACACACCCGGACGCACGAGCATGTGTATACACACACACACACACACACACACGGAAAGGCCTCACCACCCAGGCACTTGGACAGATCTGGGCCCCCTGTAGACCGCTAGGCGAGGACAATCTGTCCCCCAGAAAGGGCTACAGCTCTTGCTTTACTACACTGCCAGTACTGAGAAATCCAAAACCTAACAAATATGCACTTTTCATAAATCTACATTTCCTGAATACATCATAAAGTGTATAAATGCTGGCCACTTTCAGGCATGTACAGTCAGAGCTGGTTCGAGGCATAGGGAGGTCATTTAGGGCTCTGACTGTCTGGGGGTTTGGGGCGGGGGGAGGGGGGGTCGGGCAGTGCCAAATGAAGGGAAAAAAACACGCTGCATCCATGACAGTCTGCAGCCACCTCAATTCTCTTTCCAAAAATGGAAGAAAAAAACTGGGTTTTTGGAAGATTATGTTAATTCATGAATACAGAGCGAAGGGCTCTATCACAGAGAAAAAATAACAATCTGCTGATTTTTGTTTAGAAAATGAATTTATTTAATCCATAAAAACATTTAGCTTTTTTTTTTTGGGAGGGGGGGTATTGTCATTCTGGGCACCGTTTGCATAATTAAAAAGCAGGCTCTCGCTCTGCATCGAGGGCCGTTAATTAAGCAGGTGCTGCCGCCGGGTTGGAAGCGCAGGCACGTCCTTTACGTTTCAGCGGTGCTTGTTCTCAGGCCCCGCTAACGAGTCACCTTGTTTGGGCAGATTTGATTAAGGGCCGGGCCGCACCCGCTGCAGCTCGCGCTCTCCACGAGCGAGCGGGAAGGGGCGGGGCGGGACCGCCGCGACGGGGGAGACGGGCCGCACCCCGCCCGCCGCTCAGCCGCTCTCCCGATTAATAACGCCTCCGACATTCCCATCGCTCACCGTCCGAACGTCCGCGGCCCCCGCCCGTCCGCCGCGAATACCGAGCAGCCGCGTCGCGAATTAAAACAAAGCGCGGACGCGGCTTGAGCGAGACCCTTTCGCTACTGTTTTTATTTCCCTTGTACCCCCCCCCCCCCCCCCCCCGCTGAAAATGTAGAACCAATCACGTTCCCCCTCTACGCTACATTCACCGTAGCCAGACAACATGGACGACTTGTGATTTCATAATTGACTAGCGGTAGCAAGGGCGCGGGGAAGAGACGAAGGCCGTTCGCTCTCCAGTTGTGTGTGTGCGCGTGTCTGAAAAGCCCATCGAGGGACAAGCATCGGGAAATTAGCATATGCTATAAATGCTGTGATATGTTGCATTGGACATTGTTAGACAATAATCTACGTTTAAATGTATCAGGACCTATCAAATAAACATTAGATAAATAAATAAATAAATAAATAAATAAAAGTTTGGGTTTTCGGCGAGGGCTGAGCAGCCGCCGCAGGAGCAGCAGATGTCCTGCCCGCCGCTGATCGCCGCGTTAATGCCGTCCAGATGAATAAACACCGCAAAGTCCCGCGCATTTCAGCGGCCGGCCGTCGCCGCTGCCAAAGTTTCCGGGCTCCTGCCCGCGCGGGGAGATTAATCGCCGCAGCCAATCGGCCGAGAGCGCCGCCATCTCGCCATCCTCCCGGCTCTCCGCGGCCCGCTGGCGAACCCGCACAGCAAACTTTAGACATCCCCCTAAGTCTCAGCGTCTTAAAGACAAACTCATATTAATGCGGCTGAATTTCCTAAAACACGTTAGGAATTTAGACCTTTTTTTTTTTTTTTTTTTAAGACTCAGCTCCTTGACAAAACAATAAGAAATGTATCCAAGGCTCGCTTGATCTGAAATTACAATAAACTCCTGCACTGGCCTCAGTGGAGGCCTAACACATGAAAGTTGGATAAACCGGTAAAAAATTAAAACATGCCTGGCAGCTGACGCATTTTCAAAATGTGAATATGCAGAAATAAATTCTTTCAACAAACCATTTTGTTTCAGTTTCTCTTCTTGTTTTCAAAGCGCGGTGAGCGCCGCAGAGATTTTCGACAGGAGGCCCTTGAAGGTACTGTAGGGGGGGGGGGGGGTCCCTAGGCATGTAATGACTACATATACATTCAGGAAAATATTTCAAAATATGAAACGTTTTTTTTTTTTTTTTTTTAAATATAACCCTTTTAAATTTATTATGAGGGTCACCAGGACGCCTTTGAGCCTGGACGGGGGTCTCTGGATCAAAACCGGTTAAGAACCCAGACAATCAATCAAATATGGCAGGGGGGTGTCCACCGAGAGGGCGAGCACGGGGCGCACGGTTAATGCGCTGCATTCGCCTGAAAACTCACATTTCGCCAGGCTGCTAATCTGCACTAGGATTCCACATTTATTTGAGGGTGCCAGATAAGCCAGTCATTCACTCATGCAGGGGGTGGGAATTTCTCTATTATGCAGGTCATGCAATATTTTTTTTTTGCTCCTCCATAAAAGTATTGTCGGAAATTGATTGTTAACTTGAATTGATTGTTTCGAGGACAAGAACGTGCCCAAAAATGATCAGTGAATCCCTGGGCATTCCATTCACTGACAAGGAAATCTGAATCGCAACTGCCAACACAATCTAGTAATAAGCCATTTTATAATACAGTTGTTGTTTTTTTTTACTCTCATGTGCACACCGGTCTGATTTCTCAGTCCCAGGGAAAAAAAAGAAGAAGAAAAAAAAAACTGCCACCGTGTCTGTGACGTCCTTGACACTGGTGACAAAAATAACCGGGACGTGTCGATGACACGCTGGGAGGGGGGGCTCTCCGGGGACGCGCAGAGCCCTAGAAACTGTCACCCGCGCCCTGACTGAGATTTCCTCCTGGCAACCTGGGAAACTACGATAATAGATCCGGGCGGCGAGAGCAGACAGTCAGGTTCCCTCCGTGGTCCCTCAGAACGGTTTTCCAGGGGCGTGAGAGGGGGACACAACCTGACCCCGGCTCCAAAAACCCCATTTACAGAGCGCGGTGACGCCTGCCCTCTGTCGCCAGATTTTTTGGGAACACATTCCACCAAAATGCCCCATCTTCAGGCGCCTCTCACTCATTGTGACTCTGACACTGACGGAGACCCAGCGAGGTCTATATTTATTTGGAGGCCACAAGTGCACCCATGTCATTTCTCTCTCCTAAATTTGCATAAATCTGAAGCTTCCTGTATGTTTTTTTTAACCCTTTAAAATTGCAAATAGGTGATTAGAATATTCCTACCTGAACAGTCTAATGCTGATGTAACAATCACTACAGTTAATTTAAAGCAATGGAACACTGACTTGGAATTTTGAAAAAAAAAAACATTCCAAGAAACCTACCCGTCAAGCATCCGACATTTGAAGGAGGCCCTCATCTTTCCAGTCAAGCAGATTTTTCCCCATACGTCATTTTAAAATCCCCCATTTATCATTTATCATACACCTACTGAGAAACACCCAACATTCGGTGGAATACCACCCAGTCTAGAAATGGTGGTTGCAGATGGTGAGGGTGTGGGGACTGTTGCTAACAGTGACATCACCAGCTGCCTTGGGAGATGCTAGCTGGGGAAATGCAACTCCGAAGAGCTCAGGGAAGCACCGTTTCAAGTCACAGGCAGGGTTGCCAGATGGGAGTTCCCCAAAATATGGGGCAAGAGAAGAATTAATGCAGGGAAGTAAATAACACTGGAGTCAATGGAAAAAAGAGATTTTAAAGAAGATATGGGGGGACAGGCTCGAGAACTTCAAGGTTGTGGAAAATATGCCATGCTTGTGGGAGGTATGCTGGCACTAGGTGGATGCGGACCTGGACTTTTTGTATGACCTGAATAATGTTTTTGCTTCCTCTCGATGATCAAAGGGTGTGTCTAAAGCGGGTTGGCCCCTGGCATCCTATTAAGATTCTACAGGTTCTCCAAACTCTACTAAGGGCTTTACACACTAATGTTTTGAGCTGTTATAAAAAATGGCATGGTACATTAAGGCAACAAGTGACTGACAATTTCATCTTCAAAACGATGACAAAATGTTTCTAAATGCAGAATTAATGGCAATTCATTAGACAACAGTGGTGGGAAAACAGAAAGGATGAACTGAAAAAACCCTATTATTTCCACAAAGCTACTGTGCCAGTTTAAAACGTCAGTTGACATAATTGGCTATTACAGACGCACATGCCCTTATTAAGAAACATGGGAAGTTCAGCGGCTATGAGTGAAATTGGAAATGTTTTGCTTGGATATCAACGTCAACCCAGACCGACTTTACAATCCTCAACATTTTTTTTCTGTTGCACATCCTGACTGAAAAAGGGGAATATCAAACCCAAAAATTGCACTGCAAGCGAAGACTGTTAAGACGGTTTACTCCGATCCTGGCTCCTTAAGAAGCCCTCTCTGACAGCGCGACAGACGAAGTGCCGAACGAACGCGCGGGGGGAGGCGCGGAGGGGCGCGGCGCGCCGATGCCTCGAACGATGAACCGCGTCCGGGACCCGTAACCCGGAACCCGTACCCCAGGACCCCGCGGTGCGGGACCGCCGCCGGGAGAGCGAGCGCCTGGCCGCCACGCGGGTAATTATTCGGCTGGAAGCGGGAGGGGCGCGCCCGAGACGGCCTCTCTCTCTCCGGAACGTTCCGGCTACCCGGGGAGAACTACGATACCTCTGCCCCGCTTTGAACCGCTCTGAAGCGCCGCCCCCTCGCGCTCCGGAGCGGCGTACCCCCAAACCGCCGCCGCCCCCCCCCCCCCCCCCCCGGCCGGCTCAGAGCGGCTGCATTTCAACCGAACGCCGTTTTGCTCTCTCTCTCGAAAGAAGAAGAAGAAAGACTCGCAGTGGAAACAGACAGATTGATGTCGTCTTTGCGCTTGTTTGTCGGGCCGGTTTTCTCGTTCCAGCAAATGAGGAACGGCTCTTTAGGGTTCTCCTAAAACAGAGTCTGGCAGAGGAAGAGGAGGAGGAGGAGGAGGAGGAGGAGAAGGAAAGGAAACGCCCCGCCCACCCCCCCCCGGGTCATTAGTTAAACATGGCCCTGGCACCACGGCTTCCTGACACCCCGGGTCGCCTCGCCGCGGGGGGGGGGGGGGGAGGGCGCGCGGGGGGGTTGCTTTCGGCGAGAGCCCCGGTGCGCGCCGGTCTGTTCCGTGTTCCGAGGGCGAGGAGGGATTCTGTTTCCACGACGACCCCTGAACCCCGCGCCTCGCTGGGCCTCTGAAGCCCCAGGGCTTTGGGTCAGTCAGGACTAGGCCCCGTCCCAGGAGGGCCACAAATCCACAACAACACGCACCGCAGCGCTGCCCCAAACACACACACACACACACACACACACACACGCACCGCAGCACTGCCCCCAAACACACACACACACGCACACGCACACGCACCGCAGCACTGCCCCCAAACACACACACACGCGCACACACACACACACACACACACACACACACACGCACACACACACGCACCGCAGCACTGCCCCCAAACACACACACACACACACACACACACACACACGCACACGTACCGCAGCACTGCCCCCAAACACACACACACGCACACACACACACACACACGCACCGAAGCAGGGAGACACAGGCGAGGGCACACGCATGTGCACACGCACACGTATGTGTCCAAGCATGCACTCAAACACACAGATAAACACACATTTGCCCATATGCAGAAACACACTAACACACTCTCTCACATACAAATGCATACCCATATAAAATTAGACAGTCTAGCATGCAGAAACACAAACACAAATATTGTTCCAAGACTCCTACATGCAGGCATAAGCTTGCCCCCAAACACACACACACACACAGACAAAGACACAGACAAAGACACAGACAGCTACTACAGCTTGTGAATTTGTGATAAACTCTCCATAAAGGCAGGTGTTAATAAAAGCCTTTCATTAGGATGCTCTGTGTTCAGAATGTGTTCCGTCTTCACAGGCCTTGGATAACCTTTATCCTTCAGGGTTTAATTACTGTCGGTCAGTCTAGCATTTTCTTTCAGAAGAACCACTCATTTACTCCCTTTGAGGAAGCAAATCCCTCCGTTTGCCTCTGCGGAGAGACTTGTTTATTCTTACAACAGGTACTGCGTTCCTATTAAATACATGAGCTGCTACTTTGGGTGAGGAAGAATTATTTACCAACAGGGCAACAAAAAATTTTTTTTAAAAAGACACTGCAAGAGAGACATGTCTTTCTCTTGACTGAACGGAGAACACAGGAAGAGCCATCCATCCTGGTACTGTGCATCCAATTAACCGTGTGAAATATCCATCATAACAGTGCCAATTAGCCATACAGTACATAACAGAGCAGAACTGGGGAACTGGGGGATGGTTCTGCTTTACAATACAAAACATCAAGACACTGAGACACTCAAGAGAACTTGTTCGCTAAAAAACATCAGCAGTCCAAAAGCAATTAAAAAATAATAAACCCACTGCAAGCATTCAGGAGGACTTTAGCAGGATAGGCCACACCCACAAAAATGTCTTTTAAAATTCTCACTTAAAGGTGATAGTGACATCCACTTTTAGGGAAAAAATCCATTAGAATCTTTAAAAAAACAAAAAAACATTAGAGCCCATGCTATTTTTAGAGAACAAGGTGAATGTGATGGTTGACCTGAGCTCTGAGCTCATCTTACCTCTGTGAGCCTGTGTTGTGGGGTTTAACGCAATCAGTCAACAACTCCCCAAGCAGCAGAGTTCAGAAACTTCAGTGAGCATGCGAAGGTCTGCTTCAGACAGGAAGTGATGTCACCCCCTGGAGCTACTCTAAGGGTGCGATTATTTCCCCTGACTGGGGGCCTTGGTCTTCAGCTTGAGGAGATGAGTGGCTCTCTTGTTATACAGCGTAGTTGGCTGGTTGGCTTCCTCAGCCAATGATATGCTAGCAATTATTGCATTTAAAACCTCCTTATGGACGTCTGAGAGTAAACATCGCATAGTGTGTTAGTTAACAGCGCATCCATTCAAAATTTTGCCACAATGAGAGGCAGTAATTTTTATAGTTATCTTTCAATGGAGTAAAGTCATATCAAAGAGGAATTGAGAGAGTAATCAACACTAATTAAAAAGCAAGGAAAATTCTAATAGCCACGTAAGAATAACGAAGATCGCCCGTGTGCGTTAGTTGTAGCGATATTGTAGCGAGCAGGGCAGGATAGTTCTGGTGATTTCCAAGCAAATTGGCTGGAATTAAACGTACGTTGATAATAATAGATGTTACCAGTATCTGGAGGTGCAGGAGAACACAAGCACAGGAAAGAGGGGAAAAAAATACAGAAAAAAAACAAAAGACTCACAAAGGGGAAAACCCACAGAGCACAAAGCCAAGCGTGCACACACACACACACACACACACACAGAAAAAAAAGCAACCACAGGAGCGAGAGAGAGAGAGAGAGAGATGAGGTGGTGAGGGGGAGACAAGAGAAAAATCAAATTTGCAAGAAAACAACAAAAAAAAAAAAAAACTAAGATGCATCTCAGACAAAAGGGGCACACATGGGTATTTGCAGAGCTGTCTGCTCTTTCAGGCGCTGCCCAAACTTTATTAAAGCAGGGCCCCTCGACAGGACCCAGTCTCCCCGCACCCCGCACCCCCTACCCGAGCCCCGCTCGCATTTTAAGGAGCGAGGGAAGCCAAAGGAGTAGCTAAAGGGGCAAAAAAGGAAAAAGAAAAATATAAAAAGAAATACTAGCACTTGGGCCCGGTTCTCCGCGATTCTTTTATTTCAGCGATGCATTAAGCGATCTCCCCACGGAGTTATTCTGCTCTTCCTGGGGTGGATAAAGTGGCCCTCAGTGGGGGGAGGTGGGATGGGGGTGGGGGGGGGGGGTGGGACTCTGTAATTTCCAGCTTCTCCAAAATTCAGGTATTAGTAAAGACCGCTCAGGGACCCGCCACAATATAACTCTACATTTTGCAGGCGTTGGGAGAGAAAGCCCCCTAAGGGGTAGCGGGTTCAAATTTGTGAGATGTAGGCATTGTGAGACGGACCCTAGGGGAGAAGCCAGCAATAGAAAACCCACTGAATTCAAAGTATTTCCTTAGCTCTGGCAGGAGCACCGCGCGGGCCCCCTCCCCACCGCAACCCCCCTACTACCCCCCGCCCCCCTCTCCTAACCCCCCCCCCCATCCATCCCTGCCCTCCCCCTCAACTACCACACACTCCCACCGGAGGCTTTTTACAAAACATGTGTTGCTGACATGTTGACAGATTGCTCAGTGAAGTGGTAGGTGAATACACTAGACTGGCCATTTAAGGGAGACATGGCTCTACCTTCACAGTCTACCTGGAGCGCCATGTTTTATACATAACCCACAGAAGGAGAGGAGGGAGAGGGGAGCGGGATAAAGGAGGAAAAAACAGACAGAGAGAGGGAGGGAGGGAGGGAGGGAGAGGCGCGGGAGGCACGGCAGGCGGCCTCAGCCGCCATGGCCCTCGTTATGTATAATGGCGGTAGGGTTGTTGGGGGTGAGGTTTGGCGGCAGGGAGGGAGGTCATGGTGTTATGATAGTAAGGTGGTTTATCCTTGATCCCGCTGACCCCCCCCCCCCCCCAAACTGGCCCACTATAATTCAAGCCCCAATATTCAGGTGGTAATCTGATCAAAGGGGACCTGACGTTAAAAACTCGAACCTGAGCTCTCATCTGGGTATTAGCCTTGTACGTCTCAGTAACCCTGGCGGCCGGGAAAGTGCTGCCGTGGCAACCGGAATGGAAGCTGGGTTGGGGGCTGGGGGTGGGGGTGGGAGGGGTGATAATGTATTGGCGGAGCAGGCGACCTGGGGCTTCAGCATGAGCTCTTCTCTGGGGACACCATTTCACCCAGAGTCAGACGTGTCTGAGCAAAATCACTCCGCATAAGACAGGGCTGGAATACTGAGGAGCAGGAGGGAGGGGGGAGGGGGGGGAGCAAGGGGGGAATGGGAGGTGAAGGTGGAGGGAGGGAGAGGCATGGAGAGAGTAAAGAGAGAGATGGAGGTGGAGGGAGGGAGAGGGATAGAGAGAAAGACGGAAGTGAAGGGAGGGAGAGATGAAGAAAAAGATGGGAAGAGAATTATTACTAAAGGAAAAAGAGAGAAGGATGAAGAGAGAGAGGGTAACAAAAAAGGGTGACAGGCTGAGAGATGGAGAAGAAATGAGAGGAATGGAGAGACAGAGAGAAGCAGAAGGAGGGAGAACACACAGTGAAAGACTGAAAAAGACTAAAAAGAGAGAGATGTAGAGACAGGATGCTAGAGGGCAGTGACGAGGAGAGAATGAAGGGAAACAGGAAGGAGTTTGGCCCTTTCCCATTTAATTTCAGTCAGCTCAATAAATCAGCTGAATTTAAATTCATAAATGGAAAATTCCTCAAGGAATATTAAGGGCATTTTCCATTTTTTTTTTAATGAACTTAATTTCAGTTAATTTCCTGAATTGCCTGAATGGGATCAGAACTGGCCCCCCAACCCTGGCGAGGGTAGATACAGGGGGACATGAGCTGAGCTGAGAGGCACGCCCCTAAGACACGGGTGAAATGGCGGGAGCACGTCCAAAAACAGAAACTGGAACTGGAAGCAGCCGAGGGAAAATGGCGGCTGTCCGTCAGCGGGTCAGGAGAGGACGGCCTGGCCTGATTGGCCGAGAGAAGGACGCAGCGTTTACCGCTCCTGACCAGGACTTCCCAGGAGCAGGGGAAGGGCACGAAGGACAAAAGCCCCTCTGATGCTAAATCGCTACCCCCGCCAACAAGCCCCTCCCCCTGCAGCCATTGCGCGATTCACGCCATCTCTTCACCGAGATGAAGAAAACAGACGGCTTCGCGAGACACACGCTAAATCCCAGGCTGTGGTTTCGTATCGCTCTAAATCCCAGGCTGTGGTTTCGTATCGCTCTAAATCCCAGGCTGTGGTTTTGCATCGCTCACGTGAAAGCTTGAGCAGGTCTGCGTTTAAAAAAAAAAAAAAAACACAAATCTGAAAACCAGTTTTGTTATTAAATTTTCTACTGTTACACGTTTGATCCTGTAAAGGGTGGGGTCCCCCAGCCAAAAAAAAAAAAAAAAAAAAAAAGATTTTGAGCTCATTCACATGAAGTCCAATAATCTACATATGATGACAACACTATGCCTCTAATAAACCATGTCTCGAACGTACACCGGCCATCTGCGTTCACGGACAGTGTCCGTCTTTATCAGCTTGAATATTAATTAATTAGTTTCCCGCGCAAATTTACACAGAATCCGGGGGCTACAGAAAATCTTCAGTCTTGCCCAAGACCCACCAGCGTTCCTCTGAACAACATGGCAAGCCCATCTGTGACCACAAGGATGAAATTCCATTGTCAATGTCATAATGTTCACTCGCAGCGAAAATCAAACAGACACATTAATACAGGAAGTGAAAGATCAATGCTCCCATCTGTCAGGCTCAGCAATCATCAGCCTACTTTCAGTCTTCAGAAACATCCTTATGTCCCCATCCCCCTTCCCAAAAAACCAAAAAAAAAAAAAAAACAACAGCAGCAAACCAATGCAGTTCTTCATTACCAGGTCTTGTAAATTGTGTTGTAGACTCAAAGAAGAAAAGAAAGACAGCAGGCATTGATATAGCTTTCACATGGCACTTATCACAAAGAGAAGGGGGTCTCTCCTGGTTTCCTGGCAAAATTCCCAACCCGCCTCTCTCAATCTGGCAACCTAATCAGACCCCAGGGTAATTGGCTAAATAATTGTGCTGCAAAATGGCTGCCGTGAACCACCAAGGAGGGTGCTAGACACTGCTCCTGATCAAGGTGAATGTGTACCTCACCCACCGACTGTACAGAGCCTGGACCTTTTGATCCAAATTTTTTCAATCAAACCCACATTGACGTTTTAAAACATACATACTGTGTAAGCTTACAGGTAAAATGTGCACTAATCTCTCATGGTCCTGTATAATGACTGATCAAATGGTTTTCTGAGCAGCCAATGGTTTACTAAGCAGCCAAGCATTTACGAAGCAGCCAAGGGCTTACTGAAGATCAAATGGTTTTACTGATTAACAAATGGTTTACTGAGCAGCCAAAGGTTCACTGAGCAGCCAATAACTTACTGAGCAGCCAACAGTTTATGCAGCAACCAAGGATTTACTGAGCAGCGAATGGCTTACTAAGCAGCCAATGGTTTACTGAGCAGCCAACAGTTTACTGAAAACGCAACAGTTTACTGAACAGTTGGTGGTTCATGGAGTAGTTAGTTGTTGTTTTTTGAAGTAGCCAACTGTTCCCAGAGCAGACAATGGTTCACTGTCCTCAGTAAATTACATGTCTGTCTGTCTGTCTGTCTGTCTGACTGTCTCTGGCTGTCTCAAAGGTTGCATTGGAATTGCCTTGTAATTTGGACAACATCACCACACCCTAATCGCACTGAAGCAACCAGTTTACTTTTGAATTACAAACAGAGAAGGCAGTCAAAAGGCATGGATACAGCCAAGGTGAATTTATGAATGCAAACGCATGTGCCTTCTCTGAGACCCTGGACCTTGTTGCCAGCGATGACGCACCTGGACCACTGTTAAACAACTGAACACCCAATGGGATATCAAGGAAGAGTAATCCAATCAGATTAAAGTACAATCAGTAAAAGGCTTTTGTGTGTTAACTGTATGTTTGGAATAAACTCAGCAAACCTATACTGTAATACAAGGTGTACATGTTTTGAATGGGGTAAATAAAGGTCTTTTCAGCATTAAGTCAGGCCCATTTCATTTACCATTAATTTAGGCAAAAGTCTTAGAAGTTTCTTATGAAGAGAAAGTGAATATAAATTAAATAATATTTAACAAAACAAAAAAAAACCGTGTTACATAAAGCCCTATTTATGGAGTCACCATCAGGCTGAGGGAATTAATCAGGGACACCAAGAGACTTTCACTGTGTGTGTGTGTGTGTGTGTGTGTGAGAGAGAGAGAGAGAGAGAGAGAGAGAGAGAGAGAGAGAGAGAGAGAATTACTTTTTTTTTAATTTGAAAATGAGATTTACTAACCAGCAAAAAAAAGTTGCTTTCTGCCACCTTCTGTGACCAATTAATAATGACCAAAATTCCACGTACACAATCTGTAACATTGCATTAAATTTAAGACATTTAACAGATGCTCTTATCCACGGGAAAGTACACATTTTACATTATTTACACACAATCCATGTATACAGCTGGATATTTACAGAAGCAATTCAGGTTAAGTACCTTGCTCAAGGGTACAATGACAGTGGCCCACCTGGGCATCAAACCTACAGCCTTGGATTTATAAGCTCAGTTCCCTAACCACTATGCTACACTGCTGCCAAACTCCCCTACTTAGCAACATCTGGAGTGCTAATTCACATCTGGCCAACACGAGAGATTAGAGAGGGAGGGAGAGGAGAGAAAAAAATATACTGAGCACAAAAAAAAAAGGGACAAAACACGTTCTCAAAAACAACCATCGTCATGGTTACGCGATATCTCCATGACGGAACTATTACCATATGATAATGGCGTTCTGGAGAGGCATAAGCGCCATTCATCGAACCCCAGCGGGCGGCCGCGTCCCCAGAAAAGGAGGATGGATTTGTGATCACATCCCTTCGGCTCCCGAGACCCAAATCCACAGCTGGGACTCTTCGCACAGGGAGCACATCCCTGCCGCGGTCACATTGTCAGAGCAGCCGAAGCTCGGGACCTGCTCTGAGATCACGCGCGTACCCCGAGTGCGCACTTAACGGCAGTAAACGATGGGAATCCAAAATGGGATCGGCTGCACGCTACCCGGTAAGAAGACGGCTATCGGAAACCCGCCGCTGGAGACAGCCGACGGTTCACCGGCACTTTCCGAAAAGCGCCACCGTGGTCTGGAAGCGGCAGAACCATTTACCGACGACTTTGCATCTTCATCTGGAATGCCTTGCTTTGACGGTCCGCAGGTGGACCGCTGTATGCCGGCGGTGTGCCGACGGTGGGCCGCTAGTGAGCCACTATATGTCTGCTATCTGGCTGCATAAGAGTTACACAAAATGGAGTCACATGCTATAATGAATAAGTATTAATTCATGATACAACCAGCCGATTAGAAACAAGTTAAATGAATTTGACAGCTATGGAAAGAAACCTTGGGTTTTCAAGTTAGAGTCCTATGGTTGTCTATTTACAGGTTCAAATCCATAGGGGGACAAAGATCTGGCACCCTCCAGCAAGCTACCTTACCCAAATATCTTCAGGCATACAAACATGTAACATGTCACCCGTGACAAATCATCCTGGGTGAGGGTGTCGCACTAAACAATAAAAACAACCCAACAGCCCAGGGACACCTTTGGCGAAGCTTTTACGACATGCACGCGCTCAAGTTCCAGGCTTTAATTATGAAGTCGTAACTGTCTCAAAGCATTGCCGTTGCAAACAGGTTCGGCTTGGTTTGGCGAGCCGGGCTTGAGCTCGCTTCAGTTACTGCAGCTGAAGTTACAGACCCAGCGATAGCCGAATCCATTTTTCTACATCTGCACAAGAAGTGAACAGGTATTGTACGGTGGCTGTGACTACTCTGCTCATCATTCAGCGCTTGAGCGGTAAAACTGTTGGGCAGACAGACAGGCAGACAGGCAATGGGGGACACTGTACTATCCTGCAGTTAGAGCGGTAAAACTGTTGGGCAGACAGACAGGCAGACAGGCAATGGGGGACACTGTACTATCCTGCAGTTAGAGCGGTAAAACTGTTGGGCAGACAGACAGGCAGACAGGCAATGGGGGACACTGTACTATCCTGCAGTTATAGTCAAAAAAACAAGTCTCAGTCAAAACACTGTGTCTAAAAAGGATTGGAAGGCACAGCAGAGCAACACAAAAGACACCGTGCATTTAATCCCTGCATCCTCCCCAACCAACAGCACACGCGTTTTGAACCTGAAATACAACTTTCCGTATTCCGATTCCCTTCTTCAAAGCTGGGGATGAGTGCGAGAACTCAAACGGCTGCCCAGGCCTCCACCTCCAGAATTCAGGGCCGTTTTTTACCCTACTCACTCACTCACTCCCGCTCCACACGCCCCTGAGATTAGATTCAGAGTTACCTGGGCATCGGAGCTCACAGACTTCTGCACACACTACACCAGCGCTACATGCCCACAGTGGCGCGGGTAACTGCTAAGCAAAGCGCTATCAATTGAAAATCTGAAGAAAAAGAATTTCCATCAGAGCGGACGGATAGACAGTCCTCTCTTCGACAGGAGAAAACCAGAGACGTTCAACATGTCAGGGGTCTGGGATCTGAGATTCTCACGAGAGATCTCTGAAGAGCTCGCAATCACCCCGCAACACATTCTTTCTCAAAACAAGATTGTACGGTACACAGAATGGTTGAAAAACACTGCAGGTGTTCCCAGCTGTATTTCTTTTTTTTCTCCTTTTTCTAAGTCAAATAAGCGTGAGACCATTTAAAAAAATGTTTTTTCTTTAATTTGTTAATAACCTGTCTTGTGTAAAAAAAAAAAAGATGCATAGCCCTTCTTTTGCAGGGTGGTCAATGTGACTGACTGCACAGGGATCTGAGCCAGATGTTGTGCAGGGTTGGAGGGGGGTGGGTGGGGGGGTGGTGGTAATGGATGGTCGTCATGGATACCAGGAGGCCACACTGCTGGCAGTCTGAGAAAGTGCTCCGATTGATTTGTCAATAACCGCATAGGGAATAAATAATTAATCATTTTAATTAAACAGAATCAATAGTCCCCCACACTCTGGCAGAAAAAACAGGGAGAGATGGCTGTACAAGTTCAAGAACCAATTCCAGTCACGCTGCATAAACCACAGCCTGAATGCGACACAAATAAGTCTACACATGCACGCACACCACAAAATAAATGCATGGAATTTCTTATTGTATTCTTCATTTCTAACATCACCACTATACTGTATGGCACACCTTTTGCCAAGAACAATATTCAAGATTCAAGTGGTTCAGGACATACCCCCCCCCCCCCCCCCCCAAAATGCAACCTGCCACATAAATTTACCACATACAAGTTATTTTTCTCCATATAGCAGGGTAAACCTGTCAGCCATGCTGCTACGCCAAAATGAGGGTCTAACGAACACACAATTTCAAATGAATTACAGCGCTTACGAAACGATCTCTTACCACTACTCGCCGTCATTAATAACAACCGAACGCGGAAATATTTACACTCGCTCAACGTTTCAATTTGAATAATGTAATTCTGTTCTGCAAAAAATTTGATTAAGTCGGACTATTTTAAGCCACGGCAAGAGACCGAGGCTAACAAAAGAACAGCGCTTGCTCGTGTTTGTGCTGCTTCCACAACATGTTTGATGAATGGAGCACATCTCCTCTCACGACGAGATAAGGAAATATGCAGCCATTTGCCGAGGGGAGGGGAAAGAGAGAGAGAGAGAGAGAAATCTCGAAATCAATCAAACATTGCAGAGGAGCAGCATTCATCTGCTTTATTGATGAAAATATTACACGTGTATCAGTGAATCACTGCCTAACTCAAAGAGGCAGGGGGTTGCAGCTGAGAAACCTCTCTCTCGCTCTCTCTCTCTCTCTGATAGAACCTTAATCACGTCGTTTACTTCATGCGTTGCCTTTTTTATTTAATTTTCGACGCACAAAGATTGCAAGGGCACGAAAGAAGGTTTGGTAATTGCACAAAGCACCACACTGTACGCAGCCAATTATGTAAACATCCAGCAGGAAATGCAACAGCCAGAACACAACCATTACAAAATGTACAAAAATCATATTTCACCTCATTACTTGTCCTCTTGCCCATTAACACCCAATGTCCCACGCTTTCACATGAGCCTGAACCTACTACTAAAAGTCTTTGCAGTAATTGCCTTTTGCTTTTGAGGGGTGTTACACACGCAGCAGTCGGCAAAATTGTACGTGAACAGCAAGGCAATTATTTCCCCTGAATTTGACTCATATTCTCAATTTTTTGTGTATGTCTAGTCACACCTGCTTGTACTGAAATATGCTGCTTAGCTTTGCACTTACAGTAACACAACGGGCTTTGTGTCACTAGGCACTGCATAAAGGACCGGGTCTGCTTGGAAACCATAAGCACAGCATCTGAAGACCGCGATCCTGCACCGCACTGCGTACGTGTAGTACCAGTAGTTAGGAACTATCATCGTTTTGTCCCAAGGGACACCTTGTTTTAAAAGAAAAATCAACAAAGGTCTATGTTCCTAAGCTTGCGGAAGGAGGATGCAGATACGAAAAGACGGGGGGAAGGAACATGGGGGGGGTCCTTACGGGGAGCGAGCCCCCCCCCCCTCCCGCCGTTCATCTCTCACCGTGTTATTAACACACTTAGTAATGCCAGACAGGTTATGCTCTTGGATTCCGGAACATTCCACACCCCTGCTTTACTCCTGACAGTTATTGTGCCCGGAAAACCAAGCGCGGCGTTCTGAAGCGAGCAATTATGGAAATGTTGGCTCCGCCGCTCGCATGTAGATGTGCGCGGAGAACGAGCGCGAGGCTTTCCTTTGGGGCGTTTTGTTCTTTTTAGGGCCACATAAATCACATTCTGCTTTTTTGGTCTTTGAAAGGTGCTGGCATACAAGGGAATAAGGATACAGTCGCCGCAGAGCAATACTAACAGGTTTATGAAAACAAAAGGAATGGTTCTTCAAAGAGAGTATTTCCTCACCATCTCCACACTTAATCCTATTATTATTATTATTATTATTGTAAATGATAACTTTTGTAATAATTATTACTTCGACACAATATTTTTATTGAGCGTGAAAATTTCATGTGTAGCTGAAAAGGTGGGTCTTGTGTTGGGCTGTCAACATATTTTACAAATGAGAAAATACCCATTCAGCTCCTGAATGTGTTCGCTTTAAAGGTAGCACCTCTTCAGAGAAATGGAAACGAAGGGGTAACTTATTTTCTGGGTTTCTTGATGTTATTTCAGTTGTAGCCTATGTTTTTTAAATTTTCCTAGACAGTTTTTGTGTGCATTCAGGGGTTTGTGGTCTAAAGTACGAGAAGTAGCTCTTTGTACAGACACGCTATACCAGAGGTTGCACATATGTATATTACCTGATTATTCTCTTTTTAAAAATCATATTTCAAATTATTTTCAGTTGGAACCATTTCTTATGGTGCGTACAAGCTGAAACCATTGCACTTAATATTAGAAATACTAATGAAATACTATCCTATACTGTCATAAAGAAATACTATCATAATATGAAAATTGTCATTCATGTTTATAATTTTTAATAAACAATAGAAAATATTCTTCTATTTTGAAAAATATTGGCTCAGGACCACAGGCCTCGAAATATCGATACACCAGTCACTGTAACGTCAGTGGGTTGTCAGAAACGTCAGAAATACCTTAAATATCCTCAATCACACAATAAACAGATAACAAATTCAGGCTAATCAGGAACATATACTATAATGCAAATGATAAAACCTCAGAAAGTCAACTATCCCTTTTACAATGGGCCCTTCAGAGATATTACACAAAGTGAAACAGACCACGTCATTGGTTTTAACGGAGGCTATTCGGCAGTTCGGCAAGTACAGCAAGAGCCACACTGGCGAGAGTTGGAACAAACCCAACTTTGGCTGCACTACCGCATTGAATTTCCCCATCCACAGCCAATCCCCTGAGGTAGGCAGGCCTGCACTGTCCTACAGAACGAACGCAAGCTAGCTATCTGGCACACTGCCGCCTTCTGCTCCGCCCATTCTCTGTACCCTAGTGGGACCATCTTCCTCTCTGCAGGGCCCACAGCTCCTCCAAAAAAGACAAGTTTCCTTCAGTTTCCTTCAGGGCTCTTCTTCAAGGCCACGCCTGTAAGTAAGGAGGAAGGACAGCTCTGGTCATCCTCAGGGCTGCGGTGACGGACGCGGTCGCTGCAAACGCGCTCCGACACCGCCGTCGGCCAGGACCTCCGGCCGGTTTCTCACGTAGGGAGCTGCCCGAGCCGTCTGCGCCCCAGAGGAGAGAGAGAGAGAGAGAGAGAGAGAGTCCGCTTTCCATTATTTAACCGCCTTCCGCGCGTGCACGAGCTCCCGTCTGGGGAGAAGCCCGGGCTTAACGCGTCGCGCGATTCAAAACGAGCAGACGCAGACTGATTAAGAATTAATGTCCTCTTCTGCTCGCCCCTCTGAGCAGGCCAGAGCCTGCGAGAACTCCAACAAAGAGCTGGCACAGAACGGACCATCGGGCGGGCGGGCGGGCGGGCTGGGGGAAAGAGAACAAGGCCTTCCACGGGTAGAGGCCCCTGACACACCATGTGACATCACGAGGACCAATCACGCGCGAGCAAAACCAAAGCAGCGCATCATCTGAGAAACGTGCGATCAGCTGCGTTACTTCGTTGCGATATAACCACGCGTGGCGTGCTCACCGCACAAGGGGTACGTTTCGGAAGCACCGGATTATAACCATCCAGTTATTTTCTGCTTCTCTGCTAAATAATAATAATGATAATAGAAAGCGTAATAATGAAAGTGATAACGGCAGAAGGTTTAAACGCCCGGGCTGTGCGGCGGTGTCAGCGGGGGGGAGATGGCGTGTCCCGGGGCGGTGCTATCTGAAAGCACAGCCGATAACGCAATCACAGGGCCCTTTCAAGCGGTCGGCAGCGTTTCGGGATCACCCACCGAGGATTATACAGCAGGTCCAGTGGGTGGGGGGAAAACCCATTTGGTTCACAGCGAGGCGTGGGTTGGAGGGGACCGAGGCGCGCCCCCCCTCCCTCCCTCCACCCCCCCACCCCCCGTCCCACACGTCCCGCTGAACGAGAGCATAAGACGCCGCCATCGGGACGAACGCCGAAGACTCCGCGCACGGCCCGCAGCCTGAGCCGCCAGCCACGCCCACGCTTTGTCCGAAACGCGACGCCCCTTTCCAGTATTTGGGGACGGGATCCCGAGCGGCTTTTTTTTTCGCGGAGCTCCCAGGGGCAGAAACGCACAAACAGGCCTCCCCCGGTTTTTTCGGCAGAGAGAGAGAGAGAGAGAGGGAGAAGAAGAAAAAAAAAAAAAACCCGCAGAGCTCGGTCGACAAAAGCCAATAAATACTTTATACGGAGCACAACGTGAGACACAGAGCTCGGGGGAGAGGAAGGGGAGTCTGGAGAGGTCTGTGTGCTCTGAATGCGTAATGGCGCTCATGCTATCATTACCGCCGCCGCTGCCGCGGGGGGGGGGGGGGGGGGGTGGGGTGGGGATGGGGGCGATGCTGCAGAACGGCGATGTCGAGCCAAGCACCGCACGCCAATTCTCTGCCCTGGAGAGACACCAGACCGACACAGAGGGTTCACCATCCCCCAAAACAACCCTCTGCCTCAAGCAACCCTCCCTTCTGCCTGGACCCAGCCCACAGCCCCCTAAAGCCCCACAACTCAGCCCCCTAAACACCCCCTCCCATCCATTACAATACATCTATTTGGCAGATCCAAAGTCCAAAGTCTAGGAGGCATGACAATGAGCTACAAAATCAAGATAACGCCATGTGCCCCCCCCCCCCCCCTCGTCTGACAGCCGTTGTCATCATCTCCAAGTTTTTACAAAACCATCAAAAAAATAAATTATTAAACTTTATGCAGTTCATGAAAAGCATCAAATATTCTGTGGAAAACAAAGAAACAATATATATTCAATGTTATGATGAACATGCAACAACTTCAGGGATAAAAGAGCTGAACCAGTAACTATAGAATGTTCTAGAACTGGTGGGCGTAATCCAAGTTGCTTCATTGCAGCTACCAGCAGTATACATGGATGCATAAAAAATACAAGCTGTCTCCATGACGCCCTGCTAAGGAAAAAAAAAATACATTAAAGTAATGATAATCAAACCTGACACTCGGAATTATGGAAAGTCTACGGAAGCACAGACATAAAGAAAGCAAATCTTTTTTTTACAAGTTCCAAATAAATATTTTGGTATTAATTATCATAAAACAGACTTTGCTCTTTGCATTCATTTTTTTAACAAGACTCAAAGGTAAATACTATTGTTCTAAAGCCTTCAGCAGATTGTGAAATAATTTGAGAACAGCACATATTCTCTCCATAAAATATTCCATAAGTGGTGGCTCATTCATAACAAGATTATATAGGACTTACATTAGTTTAGTACACTTGGAAATCTGGAAAAATAGCTTTCATTGTGCCAGATCTGATATTTAATACCACAGCTCCATTACAGTAATAACACAACATATCTATGAGTGTTTGCTATGACCAAAGCTTGTTGTTAGCACTTTCAAAGAGGCCAATGTAACGCCAAATAAAAGCTGTGTACATAAACACAAGCCATTTCCATTGCCTCTCCAAGCAGATCTCCCAAATTTACAGCAATAATGAACGAATGAATGATTACACAAATTGGAGAAACCACATGCTACAGCTCTGTCTTTTATAGTGCTTTTGATTCATCACATTCAGAAGGATGAACTACGGAGGGAGCAATCATTGGACAGAAAAAAAAACACAAAAAAAGACATTTATAAGTGATAAAGAGCAAAGCATCTAAGCAACAACAACAGCACGCAAGAACTCAATTTTATTGTGAGAAATAAAATCTTAAGAAATAAAAGCTTGTGCTCAGATTCATGAGACAATCTCAGTCTAGCCTGAGAAGAACTTCTGGCAACTGATGACAATGTAAATACTAATAACACAAATTAACACTATTTATGTGTAGAACTTGGGGAACTGCTACTGAAAGGTCAACCCACACGACTTTCAAGGACAAGACTCCCACAACTCAGAAAAAACCAGCTTGAGATTTTCATTGGTTCCTTTCCCCGGGAACAACAGGACTAGCGTTCAAGGGAAACCCATCAGAATATGATGACAAAGGTTCTAAAGGAAACTCATAAAAGTGCCTGTTTGGTGTTGTGGCCTAACGTGACTAAGCGACCGGGACTGTGCTAAAACTGGCATGGGACGCACCCCGACACTACAGTGCTGCTCATTTAATGGCCATTGCAAGCTGTCTGCTCTTAATTGAAAGGCTTGTGGGAAAAAATCCCGGATGTGGGCTGAATATCAGAAGAGAAACTGTCGACAGACCGGGCGAGCCTCGAGGAACAGAACCCAACATTTGAGCGAGACTTGCAAGGTTCCGTGGTGGTGGTGGTGGTGGTGGTGGGGGGTGGGGTGTGGGTGGGGGGGCTTGAAAGGGTCTCTCGAAAAGCAAGGACAAAAGCCGACGGGTAAGTGTTTGGGAGAGGAATCCTGTGAACCGTTTCCACGCAGGAGTCAAGACTCCATCCACAGGGGGCCTGAAAAGGTAGCCCCTGGCTAGACAGACGCACACAGGCCCGTCCTCCTACCCTTTTAAAAAAAAAAGAAAAAGGAAAAAAAAAAAAAAGAGAAACTGCACACGCCCTCGGGAGACGTTTCTACAGTAAGCTTCTTCTTCTCGTCCGCCCCGGAGCGCAGGAACGGCAGCGCCGCAGCGGAACACGTCGGCGCGATAGCCACCGCGTCGTTACGCTACGTCGTTATTTCACCCGGTATCTAACAGCAACGGCGGCAGCAGCAGCAACAACAACAACAGAAAGAAAAAAAAAAAAGCTAAACCGAGAGGCGAAGACGAGCGCGTCAGTTTTCGTTTTCTTTTCAAATCGCTGGCAGCTGGATGCTGATCCCTGCGATGGAATTTGATCCGAGCCCCTCCTGCAGGCTGAAAGATTTCCCATGAGGCCCCGCGGCCTTTACTGTGACTCCAAAACGAGGAGGCGGGGAGGATGGGGCGGGTTAGGGCTGTCTCTCCGGGGAGAGTGAGGGCTGGTGGTGGTGCTGGTGGGGAGGGGGGGTGGGGGGGGTGAAAGCTCTGCAGTGCTTCTCCTGGGCGATTCCCCAGTCCGTCGGGAACAGGGCGGATCGATCGGAAAACGAGGTAATCCATACTGTCCCTTTGTCTTGGCGCAGTGCAGTGGAAGAAAAACACAGACGGCGGCCGACGCTCGCTACTCTCCACACCGGAAAGAGACAGTTCCCGCCATCGATTGGCCAAGCCAGCCCGTCTCTGCGTCTGCCCGTCTGCAGCATTCAACCCGATGCACCGCGGAAGGGGGGGGGGGGGGCAGGGGGGGGGGGGGGCAGGTAGGGAGGCAGGCAGGGGGGATTGGGTTAGGGGAGGCTTAAATTGATTTGGGGTTTAAAAATGTTTATATGTAAAGCAATAAAGAATCTTCAATTTGTGGCCTGGGTTTCATTGTCCGAAGGTACATTCTACAAGAGGATAGCCATAAAAGACGAAATATGTAGCACTGTTTTATTCTATGAACTGAACTGCAGATATAAGAATCAGACCAGAGCATATTTTAAATTATTTGCATCCAAAAAAAAGAGAATACTTAATGTATCAGCTAAACATATTCACTGCCCTAACAGGTGGTGAGCTTGATTGCAAATTTCACCTTAATTGAAGATCCATCTGCACAGTAAATAGCTTGGAGATCAACTGGACTTGAAACCTTGTCACGCTGGTATTTCTCAAAAAAACTGAAAATAATACACATTGCCATCATATGTTACTTTTGCTTTCCAGGACATAGTCATAAAAAGGCTTCAGCACAACACCAAAGAGAAATACATTCCTGCTAAATGGGGAAAAGATTGGCCTAGTCTGTTTTCAAATGACCTAGAGGGTTTTGATGAAGGGTTTTATTAAGAAACATGCCTACTGAAAGTGAACTAGAACTTGAAATGCAGGAGGATACTTTTCAGGGCCATGGATATCTCAAGGCTGAAATTTCACTGGATGAGGTCAGGAAGGTGATAGACAAGGAAAAGGTAGCAGGAAAGGCTACTGGCATAGAAGCTCTATCAAATTAAATTCTGAAATCACCTAAGCTTATCTAAATTTTGCTTGGCCTTGTTCAAAAAAATGTTTTAAGTCAAGTAGACAACCCTAAGTATGGTTCAAATATATTATACGGCCTATCCCAAGATCACAGAAAGATGACCCTAGAGTGCACCTCAACTACAGAGGAATTAGTATAACAAGCACAGTTAACAAACCGGACACTTCCTTACTTTTACATTCAGTTTTAACAGGTGAATCAACCCCACACACAGGCACGCATGAACTGTACATACTCATTTGCTCAACATTAATAAACAGATCATGGTATCATGTTTAAACTACAAGATCCAGAATAATGACACAAGCAGATGTTTGCACGTTTCAGTTAATATCCTTGCTCAATATTTTACTCCAGGATGAAAAAATCCATTCCTTCAATAACATTTAATTACACACTTTCAAGTTAATGGGAAGTCTTAGTACTGCACACATGGGACGTAGTTCTTAATTGAAAAATGTTCAAAGTAACTGCACTTTTATTTGCCGTTAGTCTTAGATTAAGCGAGGGCAAAACACGAACAAAAAAAACGAAACTTGAGGGTTGTGTTGGCTAAAGTAGATCAATCATCTGCCAAGTGAAGACCAGCCAGTGTAACAGGCCTGTGAATGAATGTAAAGCAGTAAACTTTTTGGACAGCTATCAGTCAGTGGAACTGATAAGAGATCTGAAAAGACGTCCTTTAAATTGAACTGACAGCCCCGGAGCCCAGTATTGCATGGCTGACAAAAAAAACCTGGTTTCCACCAAAAGACCTTTCCTAAGAACGCTTTGCAGTCGTGGCCAAATAGGACCTTGACAAAAAAGAGAACACAAGTGCACACTTGAAAACAATCAACTGAAAATCTAGAAAACCTCTCACTCTTTTCCAATAGAGAGTCTATCGGTGGCGTATAAAACAAAATTAAAAACACACAACAGCGCTTATTAATTACAGGCTAGCCCGTCATGAGAAGCTCCTTCAGGTGAGTGCAGGGTTAATACTCCGGATGGATGGGTGCAGGAGCGGATGGGGGGGGTTGGGGGGGGGGGGTTAAGCATTGTTTACCTGTCAGCTGGCATTGATTAATCTTGTGTTCGGTGAGATCGCTCAGCGACTCGAACACCTGCCGGCAGCCGCCGCAGCTGTGCAGCGCCTCCGCGTCCTCCTCTCCCTCCTCCTCTTCCTCCACAGAGACCAGCTTCCTCTTCAGATCTGCTTCTTCGCCATCTTCCGCCGGAATCCCTAGTTCAGCTTCCGGATCTGCACCAACGGGACAGGAGGGACAGGATATTCTTAGCCACCGAGGCTAACTGAAATTTTATCACTTGTTTACACTCAGATCCCATATTAAAATCCAATCAAATTTATTTGTACAGTTCATTTCACAAAGCATTCATCACAGTATGGTTTCCAGCATACCCTGGTCTAAAACCCCCAAAAAGCATGCCAAGGGCCACAGTGGCAGGGAAAACCTCCCTTGGTGACAGTTCACAAATCGGAATACTGTATATCTGCTATATGATTTTGGCTGTTCACATCCTGTTTATAATGTGCAGTATATCCAATTTAGTGCGTTTAGACTGAGATCACATTTCTCAAAGATGTTGGCTGCAGGTACGTAATCTTATGTTCCACCAACCTATCGACCAGCGCAGAACAGGGTGTCTAGTGATGCCTGCACACTTACTATGGTGTTATTTGCCCATAAATTGTTGGCAACAGGAGAGCACACTCTCTGTAATGTTATCAGTAAACATCCAACACAGAGTCCAACCTAGACTACCCACAAAGCAGCGATGGCTCAGATCGAATTTAGAGAATACAACCCATGTGTCATTTCCTGTGTACAGAAAATCATCAAATGGGACACCTATCTGATTTGTCCTTAAATCAGACATGCAAATGGGGGCATTGGAACTTTTCAATGAGATATTCCACAAACAATATCTTCTCTATCCCTGCCAACAGTCTAACCACCTTTGCCAAAAGAGCTAAGCAGTGTTCCACCAACTGCCGCATGTTAATTTCCTCCTCTTGTGAAAACAATTATCTAAATGGTTGTCAAGGTTAAATCACTGGAACACAATCATACAATTTAAAAAATGCATTTTTACTGGAAAGGTATACACAAACATACATCTGGAACATTGCATCGAGTGCTTTAATTCTGAAAGACAAGAGCATAACTTTTGACAATTTAAGAGCTGTGCAGGGGTCTCATCTGAAATGTGAAGGTTTATTGCAGGGGATCACTGAGTAGGTGTGGAGAGAGGGTAACCAACTCTCCGGTCACACAAAAGGTGCACAGGACACACTGAAATGTTCCCACACCCACCCCCTAAACTGCACCAATTCCTTGTAAATCCCTAATACACAAACAAATACCTTAACATCTAATGCTACAGTACCTGCAAATATAACACAAACTTGTTTCTGCAGCACAGCATT
Organism: Anguilla anguilla; assembly: GCF_013347855.1. NCBI lineage: Eukaryota > Metazoa > Chordata > Actinopteri > Anguilliformes > Anguillidae > Anguilla > Anguilla anguilla. The sequence goes on along the minus strand of NC_049208.1, from coordinate 11,899,315 downwards.
AATACGGAACTATTGGGGGAATCCTCCAGAGAAAGCGAGTCAACATTTGTGAAGCAATACCCCAAGCTTATTGTTTTGAACTGTGCATATATTCCGTGCCAGAATGTTTTTGGGAGAGGCAATTTCTTTAGCACAGAACTTGCGCGCACTCAAATATTCAGACTCAGCATTGGGGAAGGAAGCTGTCACTGAATAAAGACGTTGTGAAACCCGACTGCGGTGGAAGTAGAACAATGCCACAAGGAACGCCACATTCCCGCGTTTCCCCTGCAGTAATGCTTCGGCTGAAGAATTAGACCCATCCTTGCATAATTCATCTGTCCAGGTGGGCAAATGCACATCAGTATTCCTCTCTTCATGTGTAATTTCTGCTCCTCGCAGTGGGTAACGCGGGGCTTTGTGCATAAGGTTCTTTGTGCGTGGAGGCTGGTAGGCACAAGGGGCTCTCTCGCGCATAACTCTCAGCAAACATCTCTTCAGAGGAATAACAGGAAATCAGCAGCAAAATGAAAGCACATCCACCGTCGGCTGCTATTCAGTACACAAGATCCGGCTGCAGAGGTACTTTTAGAAAAAAATCAATCTTGCCCAAAGCCATTTTGTACCTAACCAAAAAAGAACTAAACCCCAAAGCTCTCTCTAACCCGTACTCTTACAATAAGAGCCATATCAAAATCCACAAACCAAATCTGAACCACATGTGTAAAGCATGTTTGTAGTTCAAGGGTTGTTCCAGCCATTGACAGGATATTTTAGGCCAGTGGTATTCCCTTTTTACGCTTGAACAGCTGTAGGGTGGCGGTTCTGTATTTCTGCCTAAAAACCGACAACCAGTCAGGACCCAAGGAAGCAGAAGCAGGGAGCTAACTGTGTGTAATCCGCGGCTAGAACTGATCAAGCGAGCGCCGAGCGGCAATGCAGACCCGAACGCCCGCCGGGCCTCAAGGTCAAAAGAGAGCGCCGTGGGCCGAGGCTAACCAGGCTAGCCTTTTCCGGACAGACCCGTCCCAGAGCCGACCTTGCGGGACGGGCGTGTCTTCCTCTGGGTTTAAAAAAAAAAAAGAAAAGAAGCAGAGCAAAACATCTCATTCCAGCGCACCCCTACAGCTCAGCGGGGGGCCACCAAGGATTTGGAGTCGCGCGCGCGCGGTATTGATACAACATCACACCCGCTATTGTCCTTAACTCAAGGCAATGGAAACTTAGGCGGCTGCTCCATAAAAAAAAAACGCCGGCGAGGCTGTCCCACCGAGACAAAGGGAAGCGGAACAGGGGGTGTTTCAGGAAACCGAAAATCCCTTCTGGAAGCCTTCGCAGCTGCGTCCCTCCTCTCACACATTAAAGAGAACGTTAGCGACTGAGGTACAAGCTGAATATTCATGAATCGCACTGACAAAAAAAACCAAAAAAAAAAAAACACCCCCATATAAATCCCACCTTCCCTGAATGTTCAATCCATGAATATCACTGGTCCTAAATATATCGCCACGACCTTGTTTCTTTGGTTCCGTGCCAAATATCTGTTTATGTGTGTGAGGTCAAAGGTCAAACCTTGACTCATTCTGAATCGAATACATGGCAGGAAAGGTGTTCTTGAATTTTTTTTCTTCTATCTGCAGCACAAAACAACCCCAACATCCATGCTCTGATGGATGTTATTTTATGTCCCCAAAAGCACTTTCTATTTTCATAATGCCTTATCAGATTTAGAGTGCGTTCACACAAGCAGTCCATTTTGAGCTAAAAAGTACAGTGCAGTTTGTTAAAAGAGAAGTGTGAACATCAAAGATCACATGGGAAACAGGCACTCAATGTGCAGTTTGTTCTCCCCTGAGCATGCTACACTCTGCTTGGAGAACGGTGTGACTGTCCAATTTTTAACGGGAAAAGAACAGAAATAAACCAAACCCAAATGAACTAAAAGCAGCTGAAAAGCCCAAGACTGCTGATTCCACAGTAAAACACAGTCATGCTCTTTGGGAAAGGCTTTCCATCACCAACCAGTGATATGAGCCCTGTGGGACAGAGTGAACTCCGGGAACATTATCTCTTAACCGTTTACAAATGTGTGTTGGGTTGTTGAGCAATAGTGCACACAAATGTGAGATTGAATATTTACAAATTTGTGTGCTCTGTATCTACATATTTATGGATGTGTGGATATTTACTACTGTGTAGCATGTGTATATTAGGATTAGGATGTTTGAAGGCTTTTTTTAAGTGATGTGCATGTACATTATATTAACAAATGTTGTGGCACGCGCATATTTATCAAGCAAAGAGCAAACAAACATTTTTCATCATTATCTGCTGTGAGAAATTTATGCGTTGAAGGTCACAGTGGAATACACCATTTGTTTAACACGTTGTCTTCTACTTGTGATGGTTTTTCAAAGGCAGGAGGTGTGGAGTTTTGTCCACCTGTAGGAACAGAATTTATTAAAGATAGCACACTTATCCAGGTTTACACAACAGTCCCCTGGTTACAATAGCCCGTCCATTTAAAACGGTTCTGTACGTACAGTGGGAAAGTGCAACTGTGATACCACTCTAAGGTATTTAAGCGTTCCAACTTGTGAGAAATTACCAAGTTCAGAGAGCTTCTTATCAAGTGTGATTTATTAAAGAGAGTAAATGAAGATCACGATGCAATGGGCAAAACAAGGCACTGTAAGGCAAGGTAAAGAAATGTTCCACCTTTTTACATTGCTGGACCATCCATAACGGCCCACCCACAGCAACCTAGCGACCACTGTTATGCTAACACGAAGACAAAATGGCCGCCTACAACCCGCATGTCCTGCAGAGATGCAGATGAGGTTCTCTGCAATCATCACATTCCACTGCCTGCAAGCCTGCTCCACATAAAAGGAATATTTAAGGCAGCTCTGAAAATCAGATGGCCAATATTCCTCACAAATGAATCCCACATTTAACATCTTTTTAACTGAGTTCTTGGGTCCCTCACAAAAAGGCAAAACCCCTGGTGAATACACTATGAATGTAGGGTTAAACAAAGTCCAAACTATCATGAATCTACTACATATGCTGTGCACATGTAGTGCTCGGAAGCATTTTGTGTGCAAGTCTGAAGCGTACATACTCTGTAAAAAAATCTATAAAATAAACAGTTGTGTTCCAGAACTCATCATGACCTGGGCTAACATTACGAACAAGTTTAACACTGAGGTGCTGGAGAACATGCAAAGGCATCCAAGAGCATGCATGTCAATTCCAGGAATACATGCTAATGTCAGTAAATTACAGAAAAACTGTAAAAGTAAAAATATGGAGGAAAATAACTTTTCTAATAGTGTACATTATAAATTATGTAGCAGTTATATAATGAGGATAAATAACCTAGATATCCAAGAAGCTGGGATGAGTTTACATTCAGCCTCAAAGAAAGCTTTACTGTTTAAAAATATAAAAACAACATTAATAAACCATTAAAAATAACAGATATAGAAAGTATATTTTCTTTGTAGAAAAGTAATCTGGTACTTAGAAATTTAAATGTGATTAAAATTATTTACCACACTGTAATTTTATAATGTTAAATCTTTTAATTAAACCTTATTTGTGCATAGCTGCTATAATTTGGTATATACATCTGTCCAGGCCTATCTTTTAAAATATTATTGTTGTTGTTACAGTCATGATGTAATTTTCTGATATGATGTAATGTTAAATGCACTGTGAAATGTCTGTTAGTGTTAGCCTGGCTTTCTCTTGGCTGGTGGTTCTCACGGCACGTGAAATCCAACTAATTTCCCTAAATGGAACAAAAAAAAGGATCACTTGACACATGCAACAGTTGTGATTTAGCCATTTCGGAGAGGAAAAGGCAAGAGTGTCTCAATTAACCAGGGACGTCGGCGACTGACAGGCTTTTCAAATGGCGTCGCCGTTGTCCAGGCGACCGAGCGACCGAGACGATCCATCAGACCGCCGTCCCCACTGTCGCTCTCAGGTGACATTTATCACGGAGCAACTTTCATCTGGCGGAGCCAGCCACGTACAGCCGGCCCCCTCCACTCCCCCAGTATTATTGAATATTTCTGCTCTTTAATATTTATGCTTTTTTAATTGATGTTCCTCTTCTGTTCCTTTCTCCCCCCAAAGGCCCACCCCCCCACCACCTCGCTCCCCAGCAGAGCGCTCCTTGCCTCACCCCCACGGGGTCTCCAGCTGGGAGAGGAGGCGCAGAACAGCCACAGGGCTCCCCGCAGCTACGGCCTGCCAATTCACCCCCCACCTCCCCCAGAGAGAGGGAGAGAGAGAGAGAGAGAGAGAGGGTGGGGGAGAGAGAAAGTGAGTGGTGGATGGAGTGACAGAAAATGAGAGCAACCTAGATAGAGAAAGTAAGCAAGAAAATGCATGAAAGAGAGAAAAGAGATTTGAAAAGAAAAAGCATAAAAACTACGTGGGGGAAGAAGGGAAAGGAAGAAAGTGAGCAAAAGAGGAACAGAAGAAGAAGACAGAAAGAGAACAATAGGAGGTGAAAGAGAAACTGAGGGGGGAACAATGAAAAGAGGACAGAGAGAACAGATGGAATAAGACAGAATAAGTGGGTGAGGGAGTGTACAAAATGGCAAATAAAAAAGACTGAAAGGCAGTGGATTACGACGACACCGTGTGTTAAGCCAATAGGCAGTTTCGCAGTAGTCAGGCTGGACCAACACGTTAAACCTACACCGCACCAAAATCTCGGGCACTGTCCTCTTTAAACCACAAGCCGTTAGAGGTCAAATCCTCACAAACCTCCCTCGGATTGTTTTGGAATCCGTACCACGCCAGGGCGGACGGTGGCGGGCAGCCCCGCAGGGCGATGCGTAACTGCCTATGGAGGGAGGGATTCGGTCGGTGGGAGGCTCATTAGGTGCCCACAGTCCGCCTGCTCGAGCTGCACGTGAAGTGTACTCTTCACGACACAACGACTGTGAGAGTTTATCCTTCAAAGGCCTTATCGTGTTTCATACACACATTTTTAACCCCATTTATTTCTAATATGTCTAAAATAAGAGTAATATAAAGCCCCAGTGTATCATTTCTACAACGGACAACTTTCTTAAAAATCTGGCCAACTGAAGTGATCCTAAGACTCAAATGTAAGATAAATGGTCTAACATGGCACTGAAATAATTGTACATAAATCGCAACCAACTGAAAAAAAAACTGTTCAGTAAGAAGTATTTTGTTCGTTGTCAGTTTGTTATGTGACCCCCCACCCTGCGCCACCCCCAGCCTCTCATAGAAGAGTATGATATTGTAATATCTGCCAATTAAACTGGCAATTTTCCACTAGGTTCAAATCAAGAGTTGATTTATTACCACCCTTGTAGGTGCCTAGATGAACGTGCTAAGTGAAGACAGTTGTGGGCCAGAGCCTCACTCAAAGGGATATGTTAACTTGAAGAGAACGATACGAATGACCTTGACACAGACAGAACCTCGTTATCCGAACATCTTGCCTGAGAGAAGGGTCAGCTGTAGACCCTTTTTCACAATTACCATTATCTGTCTTATCATGAATTGTGCTTTTGATTTTGGTATTTTCCCTGTGGCGCTTTGAAAATAGTGTCCCACTTCAATTGATCAGTTAAGCCACACTTCTGCACGTAGTCGTTCGGGGGAGTGTCCATACCGCAGCACAGGAGGGCTTACAGCCTACTAGACTGTAGACCACCATAGGCGTTTTGAGAAGGACATGCCCCAACACCTGAAGCACACAAATCTTTCCTTCCCAAAGATTTTTAGTAAATATTCAGATTTTTAGTAAATATTCAAATATTATTGATTTTTTAGTAAATATTTATAATACATTATAACCAATGTATAACCAATAACAAATAGGCTATTGCACATGCTCCCTTTTTCTCTATACAAATAATTGTATTCTATTTGAGAGAGAGAGAGAGAGAGAGAGAGATGCTACATGTATGTTCCACTTAGGGAGACAGAAATCCAGCTACAAAAAAATGAATGGTAATAATGGTATCGTCTGTCAAAAAACAGCTGGGGTGCAAAAAGAAGAAAAAAAACGAATCAAAGCCATTAAAATGAGACACGAGATTCGACCCGCTCTCTTGCAGAGTGTGAAAATATTTAACAAAGCATTCTTCATTGCCTTTAGAGTTAAAGAAGACCAAAGACGCAGAAGAGAACGGTGGGCTACACGTTTCCAGAGCTGCAAGACCAGGCTTCCTCTTCTGCGCCGTCTTATTCACAACGTCAAACGAGGCCGCCAAAGCTTGATCTCTCCCCCCTAAACGCATTATATCTGAATTTCGACAGCGCTTTGGATCTCCACACCAGAGGACTGAGTCTGCTCCGCGTTAGTGGATTTGACATTCTGTCCCAGAAAATCACGGCGACTTGACACGACGAGGATGTTAAATAAATAAATAAATGAATGAATAAATAAGGAAGGATCGTGGGGTTATAATTACGTACTGACAGCGCAGCGGTAAAACCGGGTGCTGGATCTTAAGTCAGAGCTGTTCGCAGAAAAAAAATAAAAAATACGGTCTCATTAAATGTCAGAAAAAGGGATCTCACACTGTTCCCTCCATCGACACTAAATATAAGGCTGTCGTTTCTGCAACGCGTCTTTTTGTTACCAAGTATTATTCAGCTGTGCATCAAACAATAAACGGAACGCGACATAAATGTAGACGTACAAACATCAACCGAGAACATGGGCCAATTTATGAACATATTCCATACTCCGTGTCACCGGGTATTATAAGCAACAACAGCAGACAGAAAACAAGGCTGTTTGGAGTCGGACAGCAGTATTTTTTTTATTTTTTTTTAGCTAACTGTGCTCAATAAATAAGGAATAGACACTTTGTTTATTTATATATACTTATTTAGAATTGTGCACCTGATGTTAACAAAAAAAAAAAAAAAAAAGTATCAGAGGGTGGAGGTCTGGGGTATCCACAAGGCTCTGGGTTCAGATCCCAAGTCTGGGGGCTACCATTGTGCCGTTGAGAGATCAGATATAGTTGTAAAATGGTTTGAGAAACACGACACTAACATTATCCAAATGTCCCTACCTTCTCAGTCACCAGATCTGAACCAAACAGAGTATTTATGGGATTTTCTGGAACACCCGAGTGTTCCCCACTTTCATCCGCTGAGCACAAGTTGTTTGACTTTCTTGTGTAGGAGTGCAGCGGCACTCTCCCCACAGAAATCCAGACAATGGGAGATTCTGTGCCACGATTACATAACATTAGCGTTTCCTTTTTTTCGTTCAGTGCTTCCAAGCTGCCTTGGACAAGGATGTTCGCTATATAAAGTCGTAATACTTATTTAATTATGTTCATAATAATAATAATGCAATGTTGCCAGAATGAGATTATAACATGATTGAAAAGCCTCAGCACTTTTTAATAAAATAAGAGCACACAATGTTTCCCAGTAGCCTTGAACAGACTGTAAAATGTCACTATTGTGAAGTCATTGAAAATCATTGGCAATATGCAAAAAATGAATTAAAAAATGAATAAAAATAACAAAAAATTGCAGCTTAATAGTCTGAAAAAAATTGGAATTCATGGGAATTAAAACATTTGTTATTCAATTTTCCTTTGAAGGTTACTTGCAGGCGGTCTGACAGTGTAAACTGAAATTTTCATACACCACAGCCTCATTAATTTTATATATTCAAAAGCCCATTTATCATACTCTTATGTTTAGCATAAGTATGCTTCACATTGCTGTAAATCGGAATGAGGAAAACATTTCATTATTCAAGAATTTCAACTGTAAACTGTAATCTACTTTTCACAACATTAGCTTTTTGTGCAACCTATATAACATAACACTTTAGAATCTCTCTCTCTCTATATATATATGCAATAGGATATAATTAAGATTATACAGTGCTATGTGACTATATTATCTTCATATGGGGTGACTGGACTTATAAGTTATTTCTATACTGGGTGATTGCAGCAAATTAAATGTACAGGGTGATATAGGCCTAAATTAACTATAATTTAATTTATATGCTCTGAGAAAAGCACAACAGTGGCTGGTAGTCTATAGAGACCACGAGTGATATAACAGTTCCTTACTATAGCACCTAGTGCACTAGTTTTAAAGGCCAGTACTGCATAATGGATGTGCGTGATGGTACAAAATTATTCCCAGGCTTCAAAGTATAAATCAGCACAACCAGAAAGGTGGGGTTTTGACCGTCGGAATGTTCTTTGAATAAAGAATAAAGTTGAATGTACATATGCAGCATGCCAAACAAAAAACACACAAAATTTTGTTGTCACTCCTGATAAATGAGAAATTGATAAAGGGGACAAAATACATGTAATTTCATTTCACATTCATATTTACATTGTACTTCCATAAGAACAGAGTGAAATGTTCACAACTCTCAATGTTGTCTGTATACATACGTACAGCATATAGAGAAAACTATTAATTTAAAAAAGCAATTCATTATTTGAGCTACCAGAGCACACTGAATCTGCAGTGTGTTTTCATCATTAATAGTGTCAGTGCTGCCCCATGTCACCAGTGAATGGACGCCTGATTGTTTAATTATGTATGTTTAATTAATCTATCCATCAGCTTGGTTGACAGGTCACACACCACCTGCATGATGAAGGCCAATCCGGGCAACTCTGCTTCCTGTGTTCCGTCCATTCAACACCCACCCTGTTCTCCATTCCGTCCAAACAAATGGGACCGGAGTCAGAAACTGAACACAAACGTTGATTCCTCCACAACGACATGAGCTGGCCTTTGAAACCAGCCCTTCAAATGAAGAAAAGGCTCCATGTCTCACGTGTGCCAAACGGGGGGGGGGGGGGGGGGGGAATGCTAGAGGTACGAATTTGTGAGGCAAGGTCACTCGGACCTGCACTCAGACAGGAAAAACAAACACGACAGACAACGCCTATTTAGAGTTTCAGCAAAGAGGCTCTTGCATTGCAGTGATGGTGTGATGGCAGGCTGAGATAATCCCACATTGCAGGGATGCTAATACGCTGGTAAGATGGGGCTGTGCGTCAGGGCTAAAGACAGGCATCAGAACGATCAATCCTGGATCAGTCCAGGCTTGGAGACATTATGTAGCATTAGCGCAGCACAGGGATGCTGACACAGCTCAGGTTATACTCAACAAGCACCAAAATTAAACAAGGCATGCTCTGTAGAAGCCGTGTCATGAATACACGATCGAATAAAGATACGAGGTAAAACAGGAAGTTGATTTTGCATGCATGAACGCATGTATGCATTCATCTTGTTTGTGTGCTGTGCCAAGTCATTAGGACAAAAAAAATGGTGTTCAGCTCAGTGCCCCAAATAATCGATATGAAACGTGCTCCCCTCCCCCCTACAGAGTGGCACACACTGTGCGTACTGAGTGCACACTGGGTAGTTCCCAAAAAACGGTCAGCTTGAGGACCGACGACAGGGGGGAGACACGGGCCACTGCACATTACCAGCCTCATGGCCAATCAGGAGCCTGGCCTATCACACTGGGGCGGAGTCAGAACTCAAGATTCTGAGGTTATAGTTTTTCAGTACGTCCCCACAGCTCGGCTTAAACAGTACAAACCGAGCACCGTACATCAAGGCAAAGTCAGGCTGCCGTGGGAACTGGTCTCATTTGCCATTATGTTTGGCGATGGACGCAAGACCGGGTCAGAGAAGGAAGTGGGAACAGATCATTCCCGCTTGTGAAAGGTGGGTCCTTCTGGGGCCGAGATCATCAGCAAATGCGCAACACTCCGCCTGCAAGAACGGGCACCGAAAGGAGTTTCCGGTAAAGTCCGCGGGAAGCACATGAGATGGGCGTGGTCTGGCCTCTCGCGGTGGAGCTCAGCGGAGCTCATTAATATTTCGCTACAGCCAGTTTTTGAGCGCAGAGCCCCAAACCGACGGACAAAGCAATCCATATCGGGTTTAAAATAACCACACAGGAGAGGTAACCTTTACCAGGCAAAAACAAAAAAAAAAAAAGAGAGAGGAAGCAGAAAAGATTTTAAAAAGGGAAAGTGCAGACGGGAACAGGCCTCATTCATAATGGCCTGTCTGTAAGCCTGACCTGGATTTTAGCCCTGTAGCTGCTGTGAAGAGACACAGAATATTCACCTGAGAGGCAGTTGGATCTTACGCCACATCCATGCAGACCCCACCCAATGCTCTGCCAAATGGCCCACCAAGCAGGCATCACATACACGGGAACATGCAGGATCCTTTCAACCAAACAAACATGTATGCGCCTCTGTCGCAAGCATGCGTGATAACGTCCCTACAGTTTTCAGGAGGCTGTCTGACCAGCGCATTACTGAGTTTGAAAACCAGGCACCAATCCTGAAATTATGCTATGCACACACACCAACATGTCACCAATATGGCATGCACACGCACATGCACATGAGCACAACCAAATTCACATACATACAGTGTAACAAACACTTGAAACACATGCTCTCAAATGCACACATGCAAGTGCACACACAGACACACATATCATGACTTTTTTTGAACCAATCAAAGGACTCCGCAATTCACAGGAGAACTCCATGATTGGTTAAAGTTAATCATATGACTCGCAATAAAAAAAATACTTTGCTCCTCCCATTTTTAGTTACATGACACCTATTTTCCCATCACTACTTTCAACAAAAATACTCCATACATTACAATATTCCAACAAATGATACTGCAACATGTACAGTACAAAGGTAATCTAACAAACAGGAATTGTGCTTTTTTCATTTTTTCCTAATACTCAAATGAATATGTCTTTGCAGTTCAGACTGGTTTAAGTACGCCTGTCATAAATCTGTTATTCAAAGTATTGGATAAAGTGCCACAGAGGTTTACACTGAACACTGCACAACCAGTTTGTAATCAGGATTTGTCAGTGACAGGGTTTCTTTAAACTCCTGATGAAGGGAAAGGGGAATTACCGCTTGGAGTGGCAACCGGCCCGGGTGTGCTTCGCTGGTCCTCTGACGCATTGTCTTCTACTGCCATGAAAAGACAGAAAGAGAAGAAAACATATTAAAAAGAATGAAAAACAAAAACAACGGCAGAACACAGAATCAGCCTCAGCTGGCCACATTTTATTTATTATTAAATTTCCACGTTCTGTTTTTCGCCCAGGCAACTGGCTGGCGCTATAGAACTGCAAGCTGTGTCTGGCAAAGTGAGCGCGGCCAATCAACTAGCTGGCATATTGGTCAACAGTTTGGTTATGAGAAATAAAACTATTAATGCAAATAATAACGCTCCCGCACAGACCACCTGATTCCAACACTGCCTGGCAAAATGGAACGTGTGATTACGATATCTGGGACAGAATGTTGGTCCCAGAACTGTAAATGTGTAATGACAATATGGTGGGCCTTAATCACAGCCTGTTAGAGGTTGAGGTTGCTGAAAAAATGTCAAAGACACAATTTTGAGAAGAGAAACGGGTGTCAACAATTCCTGGCCTGGGAAAGGACACTGGATGCCCAGGGCAGAACACAGGCAATTTCACCATGTATACTCCGCATGTTTGTCTACACATTTTAAAGTGTTGCAATATCTTTTCTCTTCTTGTTGACACATTTTACTTCGACATGTTAGAGATTTTTTTAACTTCTGTAACAATGTCTTGTGAAGATTAGGAAGGACAGCGGTTGTTTTGTTGTTGTTCATGTGTTGGAGAACGTAAAACCCATAAGAGATTGAGGTCGGCATTTACAATGCGTTGGCATGGAGAGACGTGCCAGCACATTGTAATTAATGGAGGTGACAGTTTCTTTACAAAAGCACCAGCAGGGTTGTCTTGTACAGGCCTAATTTATTCCAACACGCAGGTATGGAGATGATGTGAACTCTCGCCGGTGAATGCAGTATCAGCGCAATGCAAAACAAACAGGTGACTGAGATGGGCCCAATTTGCAATGAGAGGACACCGCTGTTCAATCCATCAGCAGGGCTTGAGCGAAGACGCACCTGCAGGACGTTCTTCTGGCTTCCAAAAAAAAAAAAAAAAGATCCCATCTGCATCTCCATACCATGGCCTGGTTTCAATCAACACTCCTCCATAACTTCGACTTTCGTTTTCTTCACAAGCGGTTGCTGAGTTCTCGAGAAGACGGAAATGGACCACGGAGTCGCAGTTAAGAGAAAGCGTTGACTGAATCCAGGCCCTTGTCTCAGAGCATGTCAAAACGTGGTTTGGAAGGAAAGACTGTGAAGTCGCACACAGTGACCACCGTTGACTGAACCACAAATTGCCAGCATCAGAACACAAAGAGACCAAAGTGACAGCAAGAATCGCTAAAGCTAAACGGTCACTCTCCTGGCATGTGCTACCGGAGTAATCTCAAACTGCAAATACGCTCAAGCGATTCTATCGAATTTATGCCCATTAAAAATTACAAATAGAAGTTTAATCAAATGCATATTAACCCCTTCGAGCAAGCCCCCCTGGTGGCTAGCATGCCGCTGTGCTGAGATTGTTCAACTCAGACATTCAGTGCTCCTGAAACCAAATGTAGCATCTTAAACTATACATTTGGACAAAAACAAACATTAAATTCATTTTTGGACCCCTAGATATCTCACGCCCTTATAATGATGAAAAGCTTGGAAATGGCACAAAAGTGAGTTTCATTAGTCAATTCAGTTGATTTGAAGTGAAATATGATTGATTGACAGCAATGCACAATCTAGACGTTTTGAATAGATTTTGCAGACGTGGTCAATGAGGCTATGATCCAGGATGTGAATAGTTTTACCTGGTTTATAGATGTGATCTCATATTTAATTTCAAACTAAAGGAGAACAACATTATTTTTGAATTCTTGCATAAAAAAATGTTTTCTTTTATTACCTAAATAACGAATATAAGCTAATCTAATAGCAGTAAGGTATTAGTAAATACATTGTTATATCAATGTGTAGAGTGAATAAAAAATGACCAAAACCAGAAATTCTATTCATCACTGTTACTTTGCCACTTTAAGGGATTATTAAGTTTATTGCAAACCAGTCTACAGAAATGGATCACATAACCTGGAGGTTATTATGTTCAAAAAAGTGCATAGACAAGATGTCATATTTGTCAGCAGGATAGAATAGAATACAATATCTATTTTTCCCAGGGGGAACTTCAGAATTGCAGTCACCTAATTTCCTGGTCAGAAAATGCCAATTACTCTGTTTAGGACATACAAAGACACACCACCAGTACGAGAGAGTTCAGACATAACTTAGGGCTCAAGCCAATTTAAATAGCCAAGTTGAAATAACCCAATTTCTACTGAAAATTTTAATGGCCAAATGATCTTGTACCAAATCCTGTGCAACACAACAAACATTTCCTCCGTATTTAGAGCTTGTCTTTGGCCACATTGCAAGTGCTCGCTTAACTCTTTCGTAACATGACTTCCCGTCCTCCCCCCGCACTTGTTTTTCTAGAATGTTCATCGCCGCGAGTCATGTGCAGGGGAGCCAAATGGTTTTTAGCAGTAGGAGCAGAACAATAGACTCTCCCACCTGGTTCATGTAAAATTAGGATCTCACCAAGGAATTGATGCCTTGTACTTCCACCCCTGCAGCTGAAATGTACTCTCACTTTTGCCTTTTACATCAACCCTCTCATTTTCCAAAGCAAAGAAAACGTGTGGTAGACACGACCTCCCGACAGACAAGCTTCGGGGAGACTGCAAATGCAAACTAGTGGGTTTAAAAGGCACAAAATTGCATATTTAAAGTAATTAAAGCAGCTTTTAAATCCTATGGGTAGCGGGTAGTATTCTCAGCCAGCCCCAGGCGCTCAATGGTGATGTCAAACCTCCCTCTCATCAAACCAAAAGTTTCGCATCTCCTTGTGAAATTTACCGAAAGTTCCTTTCATGAATTTAGCAAACAGCGCAAAACTTTTGCATCTTGTGTTCTTATGCTGTGACAAACAAACTGCTGGCAGTCAGGCCCCCACCCACCCAATTTGCTGTAAATGCCAAATGTGAAACTTAGAAAAGGAAAGTGTAAACCAAAATGGTTTTATTCCTCTAAGTACTGTTCATTAGGATTCATTAACACAACACAAGAGGATTTTTATAATACATGCTATCATCCAGGTGTTATTTCGCTGTAACTTGTATTACACTGTAATGACATGGACATCCTAACTCATACCCCTTCAAGAGAGACAATTATCTCACCGCACAAAAGACCTGGGTTTCCTCGACGTCCGTCACAAACTCCCGCGAGGAGTCCTGTGAGACGCGTGACCTAGTATCACCACACACACACACACACTCGCGCACGTGTGTGTGTGTGTGTGTGTGTGTTACAGACCCTGCACGACACCGCGCTAGCTCTGCGGACGGCAACAGCAGCCATTACACACCGGACCTTCTGTGAGAGCAGAGAGGAGCAGGCCGAGTCCAGAACACATCAGAAAATGGAGGGGGCGGAAGGGTCCCATCAGAAAGGCAGGAGAAGAAGCTGGACTGCGCTTGCGCTCATCTCACAGTTCAAGGAGGAGAGCCACTGAATATTCAAGGAGCCTCGCCCCAGGTGAAATAATACTACACGAAGCATACTTGATAGAGACTTTGATTATGCTCGAAGAATTCAATTCACCTCAATCCCTGGGAGTTTCAATTCGGGGCAGACCATAAGGTCACCGCAAGGAGCCAAAACATTAAACACTAGTTTCAAATAAATACATTTTAAAAATCAAAAAGGAAGAAGTGCCACGTATTAAAAGGGCATTCGGATATTTACTGGGTGCCACTCTCACTGTTCGAGCGTCGCTCGGTCCGAGATTTCCCTTCAGAATGACTCTGCCCGTTTTTTCAGACCCAGAGGCTATGCCCACTGCAGGAAGCCAGATAATAACATGCTAATTATACCCATAAAGCATATCTTACCCGGACCCCTGTCACCTTGGTGAATACCGACTTATTTGTAAACTTAATGCCTCTCCTTGCAGGGCAGCTTATGGCGTTCCTTATTAAGAGCCTTCATGAATGAAGCCCTGTGAGCTTAGACAACATCTTAATGAGTTTCTCCTTTGCTATAGAGAGTACGCACGTCGGATCATTTAGAGAGAGGGCTTTAATGAATCCCCTATGGTTTCATCATAAATTGGCGCAGGGAGTTTGAGTTTTTATTTTTTATTTATTTATTTTTTTTTAGGCTTTTTGATTACTGTCCCTGTTGGTGAAATAAGGGAGGCGAGGCAGAAAATTCACTTAACGACTGACGATGATGGGAAAACCGAACTTTCGCATTAACGGGAGCCGGAGAAGTCATTATTTATAAGCGTGCCGCTCTTATTAAAAGTTTTGCGGATCGTTCGCTCGGACTTCCCCAACTTCATTCATCTCCACGGGAACACGCGGTAAACAATATTTCTGCTTGTCTGGGAAATCAGCGTTAAAAGTAACAGATGGGGGGGGGGGGGGGGAATCAACAAAAAGCCCTCAATTCTACGCTCCTTCAAAAAAGTCATAAAAGAGGAAAGGAAATCACATCAGTATAATTACACGATAGAGCATTCCATACATGGTTTTGAACATGCCACATGGTGCCAATGTGGCAATCTTACCCCATGGCTGGAGAAAAGCTTATGGTATATTTAAAATAACCACACTTTTGGTCCCATGCTTATAACACTGTGATGTAGAAGGTAGCCATACAAAACTGTTAGCATTGCTTCAACTGTGACCTGCTGCACACGTTAGCCCATAAATATCCATACGAGGCTCTCTTATTTTCAAAATGTGTACAACAGAATACATTGTAAACAAATGTGTATGGCTATAGCTATATATAATAACTACCCCAATCACATTCAATTGAAATGTGTTGTGTGAGGCAGAGGTAGGTCCTGGACTATGAGAAATGCTTCCAGCATTACTTTCACCTGAGCTTGTGAGCACACAGCTCTATCTGTTATTAAGAGCCTGAATCGGTCTAATTAATGGTGAAACACATTATGGTCACCCGCAGTCATGAAGCGTAACAATAATCTAATAATGTACTTAGCGATTCTAAATATAGCAGAAACCAGAAAGACTTTTTAGACACCTTACGCTCGGCTAGGTAGGTGGAGGGGTAACGTCATAGTGCAGTATGCCATGTTATGTAGCACTATATTAGTATGCATTGGGCCACAGTATAAAGGCCATGGTCAGTGTCATTCACTGACCCTCTATATGTTCATACCTGCGATATTCTGCAACAGCAGATATTATTATCAGTCACGTTTCCATTTTACAGCATTCACAAAATGTTTAGGGTGTTTCTGAATTCAACAACGGTCTTTTTTTAAAGGAGTGACAACAGTCTGCCTCTGCATTTCTTCATTTTTTAAAAAATTCAGTCAGGGGGAAAGCAGAGAGTATTACAGATAGAAGTGGGATCACGGTACAGAAAGGTCCGGTTATACCCGGAAGGGGGGGTTCCACTCTACGAATGCGCCACACGGTCTGCCCGAGAGCTTTTCTGACCACTCGCCCCCCCCCCCCCCCCCCCCCAAGGCTGGCGAAGCAGGCTCAGGGGACACCGACCATCAACTGCCATTCAGTCACAAAGCCGCCAGACTAATATCTGCAATTAGCCTCCTCTGGACATCGTCTGAAAATGTCCGGCTTGTGCCGCTAAGGCCCCGCCGCTATTACAGGGATGGGACTGGGAACGGAGAGGAGTACGACAGCGTCGTCCGTCCTGACCTGGAAGCAAGACGTTCACCTGGAGGCTTACAACTCAATATAGCGCCCATTTGGAGGTCAAGCGTAGTCTGTGTGTACTCTGTGAGGGACAGCACTGTGTATGTGCTATTCTGACACTAAACCCCTTAAGTCATCGTAATACAGGGATCACTGAATTGAAAGTGATTAGCACAACGCTTAGTACTGCCAAACACACAAAATGACACCACCTCTCTTATATAATGTCCGATTTACCAATAGACCAACCGACCAACCGATCAACCATACATTGACCAGTCAAATCACTGTGCATTAATTGTGCTCATTTCAGCTCTGCTTTCAAACCGTATTTATCGCTCTGGGGTCTAACAAACATAAGCTCACTACCTTAATCTGTATTAAACGTCTAAACGGAGACATATTTAAAACAAATAAAAAGGTCCAGGTTGTACAATCTCCAGCTTCTGAGGTTTCCCCTGCTGTGTCTCAAATCAAGTAACTGTCCCTTCCCACCTTTAAATCTACAAAATTTCACCAGCCTTCGTGTCCGATCTATTTCAGGAGCCTGACAGAATGAACCATCACCACAGTTCATTCTCAACACTACCGCACATTTGAAAATTCAAAAACTATTAAAAAAATGAGAAACTGATACATAATACAAACATAAAACAAAAGTAAAATCACCTGCCCAGGCTCTGCGAGATGGTTTGACTAACAGAGCATCAGAAACAGCCACAGGGAGGTTAATGGAACTCTTCACATTGTTCCCTTATAATTGCTGCAATGATTGCTGTAACTTTTTTTGTTTCACATTTATAGGTGTTAATAAATGTTCGCTGTCAGACCTTTCAGTCAATAAGAAAATCAACACTAATTAAAATGGTTTAAAAAAATGCGTCAGTTGCCTCAAAAGCATCTGACACAATTAGAATTATGCATCCTTGTTAAAAAAAATAAAAAAATCCACAAGAACACATTTTATTTATATAGTGTTTTTCCCAACAGATATTTTTATCCAAATACATACACAAAATTGGAGAAACAAATTCAAGGGAGATGCAGTACAATACAACCGACAGAAAACAACAATACAACTCACTAAACAGACGGGCTTATAAGAGCACTTTAAAAGCACAGACTGTTTGAGGCTCAGATGTGTTGGCGGAGGGCATCCCATGCCTTAGGACAGGGGGGACTAATTTTTTTTAGATGGTGCATGTGGACATTTTTCACACACTATTATATTTTTAAAAATGTTCGAATTAGATGTATAGTAAATGTGCATAAACCGAATAGATTCTCCCGAAATAATTTGGCTTATAAACAGAGCTAGAGAAGGCCCCATCACCACAGCGACCATATGTGACCACCTCATCACCGATAGGTCAGCAAAACAGGAGTCCATGCCCCTGATTGGTCTAAATCCCTACAGCACGTCAACAACTAGCTGGAACTTACAATAATGCACATTTCTTGCACACTGCAGAAATAAAAGGGTCATGCTATACTTTCACAAAATTAACAAGGTTATAAATAAAAAGAAAACAAATTCCAAAAATCAGTCAGACCATATTTTGCATAATATCATCTTTAAGGTGCACTTACTGATGGAATAAGAAATGGAAAATTGTCTGGGTTTACTATGATCAAACAGTCTGAAAAACCTCTCAACAGCATTTTACACAGGCTATGAATAATTTTAAAAGGTGATTTCTTAACTATTAAAAATGCACTACTGGAAAGAAATTAAATGCCAAGAAAAACCAAAGAACCTTTATGTGGTGACAGAAAATACTTCCAAGTGTGCACAAGGCATATTTCACACAGCACCCTCTTTAAAAAGAGCGGCAATAAATTAATTTCATGGAACGGGAGAGATGTTTACACACGCGCGACTCTGAAAATACGCTCTGTGCGCTTAGCGCGAGGAGCTGAAAAGCATCCTCTGTGTTAGGAGAGGAGCGAAAACAAACTCAAACAGAAATGCTTCTGAGGGAAGGAGACGTGCGTTTGGGCTTCACATGCCCACAGATTTAATAAAAGCCCCCGTCCCCGTACGGTACGGTACATCACAGGGAGCATCGCCGAGCAACGGAGCGCACGGCGGCTCGTTTTGTAACGTCAAAAAAAAAATGAAATTACAGCCCGTTCCGCGGCCACGGGAAAGGGAAGAACAAAAACAATATGGAATGCAAGGATTGGGTAAATGTCAGCAGAGACGCGTGACATGTTTGCATACCCGGTTTGATGTATGGCCCTCGCGTCGGAGCGATTATTCCCTCAGCAATAACACAGGCAGGTCTGTCTCTCGGATTTAATTGAAATGGGACCGCAAGAGTCGCCCCTCCCCGCGCTGGGAATTAACACAACCTCTGACTCTCCGCCGGAGCCAATGGAAGAGGACAAATTCCACAGGGTGACAGCAGTAGTCAAGGTTTTGGCTCCCCCTCCACAACCCCAACGCCAATCCCAAGCCCACCCCACCCCCAGTCATCAACCACATCATCCCCTGCTGCCAACACCCCCACTCCTAACCCCCTGGGAGCCCTCTGGGGGGCTGTGACCCCCCATCCCCCCAAACCCAAAGGAAACTTTACTCTTACCCCCCCCCCCCACCACCCCGACTCTGACCCCCCCCCCCCGAATCCCCCCAACCACTATCCAACTTTCACAATCCTCTGATGTCACTGGCAGTAAATGCAACCTGACAACTACAAGATTCTGCCTTCGAATGCACTACATCACCAAGCTGCAAGCGCTTAATTCACCCTGTCCTCGCTGTCCAGCCAAATTTTCCCTGAGTCTTGGCCTACTGATCACAGAAGTGGAAACCTTGCTTTAAACTCTGTTTAACTGGGGTGGGGGGGGGGTCCCTCCACACTAATTTCAAACTATACACACAAACAGATTCACTGATGCCCTACAATCACTTTAAATGCAGAACAACTCATAAAAATATACATTAATGTGTACTTCTACAGTCTATTTGCCAAAAACAAGTTTGGCAAATTACACCCAATTAATGAAAAATTTGCCTAAGTAATGAAGGTCCACTTCAAGGTGGGCGGGGACGGGGGGAGTGCCCATAAACATGCTTGTGGGAAACAAACAGAGTTTCTGTCTGTTGCACTGCATCTTAAATTACATGAGACCACGCTGACCAGCTCCAGGTTCACTTCCTGTAAAATAGGCTCATGAATACGATATTCAGTGCAACATGGCTGTAAGGGCACACTGAACCGTATTATGACAGATCGCACGGGTTACTGTCTCTCACTGATTTTGAGAGCGTGACTAACTTGCCGGTCAGCTTCAGGGACTCTAGGACAAATAATAAAAACGCCATCAATCAACTGAAAGCACAGGGGGGACTTTTGTTCTATTTTTTTCCCCCTCAATTTTTTTAAGAGTCCATTGTCTCTCTCTACTTCAAAAATCTATTCTGGCACAGCTGTGGACGTTATGGTAAAAGCTTTGTGCAACCTGGAAACTAAATTTTGAACAGCAGTTATGGTCAAAATAGAGCACACACACACACACACACACACACACACACACACACAAACAAAACAAAAAACACAGATATTGTAGCAAACGTGCTGTAAATACTCTTGCAAATAAATCATCATCTCTTTGCGCATGTATGTGAGTTCCTCTTCAATACCCAGGTTTATTTGATTATGTGCAAATCCATGTATCATCATTGCATGTTGGTTTAGAGAATAGCCTGCATACATTATTTAAATACCTGTGAATCTCTGTAAAATTCACACGTAAAATAACATCCTATAATACCTTGATCTGAAATAACCAGTGGGGATATCTCCACAGGAGAATTTCAGACTTTGCAAGTCAGGTTTGTCCCCTCATCATTAAAATGTTTTTATTTTATTATTATAATTATTAGGACACCACACATTATTATCCCCGAACACAACATCAGGCTACAGTGAAAATATGAATAACATGTGGCACAATGTTCGGGGAACTGGAGTTCCATGACAGAGGGTTTCAGGTTCCAATCCCCAATGGGGCCCTGCCGTTGTACCCTTACTTAACCCGAGTTTCTTCAGAAAAAATACAGCCATTTAAACAGGTAATAAACTAAGTCAAATGAGAGCCATTTACGTTAGCCCAGATATGTGCCCAGCAAACGAAAGACAAGTACTGAATGTAGTAAAAGAAACGTTTCACGAGGCAAGTTAAATTTGTTCATAACAATAATAATAATAATAATAATAACAACAATAATGAAAATAATAATCTCTATTCCAAAATGTTTTGATGTATTAATGATAGACACAATCGCCACACGACTGACATAATCTGCAATGAAAGAAAGACACAATCTTCCTTTGAGGCGAATACTTTGAAGAACAAGAAAGGGAGGGGGAGAGCCCACGGACCTCTCGCTGGGCATGTGAAATTGTGAACAATTATTTGCTGTGTAAAATACAATGCCAGCCAGATGAACTGAAGCTCAACCCTGCAGATCAGCAGTCACCCTACTGCCAGCTGCACACTAGAAAACCCACCAACCGTGCGTGCGTGCGCGCGCGCGCGCTTTGTGAAATTGTTAGTATTTTATCCGACAAGCACCGATAAACCACCAGAACATGGAACGGGCTGATTTGCGCGCAAGGTTTAAGTCACTCCATTGCATTTCGGTTACAAAAAAGTGAATTATTTTTAAAATAATAAAATGGGTCCCTCAATGATCAGACAGTCTGATCAGAATGAAAACGTACAGTAGCACACTGCAGCAAGCTATTATTCATTTCTGGTATATGCGCAGATTCCCCAGCGCATACAAATGCGTTAGATCTGTTTATCATAACAGAACGCAATAATGAGCTACGACAGCCGATAAATAGCCTTCCTAGTTTAATCAGTACTGTTGGCTTCCGTCTGTACTGACATGAAGTCCCCAAAACCCGCTGCATACCACTTGTTTCCCATATGCCACAGAATAAGCCCCAGGAAAAAAACCAATCGCTCCATAAAAATTACGCCTGTTATTCGTACTTTTCCCAAGACTGCCAGTCCATTGCGCTATCACTCGGTCCTCTCGACTACCACCACATGACGGGACACCACAAACTCTTTGCAACATTCCAGCACAATATCAGCTCTGAACTTAAACACCTTTTTTCCGACCGAGTACAAAACTCGAGATGGATTTCGAACAAATCGTCAGACCAGTTACATATCGAGGTATTTTCCGT
This sequence comes from Anguilla anguilla, assembly GCF_013347855.1. NCBI lineage: Eukaryota > Metazoa > Chordata > Actinopteri > Anguilliformes > Anguillidae > Anguilla > Anguilla anguilla. The sequence goes on along the minus strand of NC_049208.1, from coordinate 11,877,381 downwards.
CGACCGTTCTTACCCGACCAATACACTGCTAAAACAATGCTGCTATAAACTTCCTTAAAATATATCGATATCTTACTCTGAATGCATGTTCTATAGTCGTATATAGTCTCGAGTAAAAGGACACACTTACGCAATCAATCGTTACAATGATATCATTAGAAGGTAAACTGTTTATGAATCAGTTTCCACAAACCAAAAAAACTAAATAATTTACTTCCGTTTCAGTTCGGTAGGTGCATTATTATTAGTTTACTTGGTATATCGCCGCGTTTGCAGGCATGCTACTGTGAAGCATTTCGTTCACCGAAGCACAGGCTTGCACGGTTACAAAACTTGGTTGCGGTCCACCTTAAGAGACACTGGAGTTGCATTGAATCAGCTAGCGTTTCACTTACCTTTCAATGATCTTGGTTTGGCTTGCTTGCGGCGAGACATCCTACAGAAAACAGCTGAAGTTGCTCAGTTTCAGACCGAGAAATTGTATAGCCTACTCTCGGTAGCTAATATCATAGGAAATCCGCGATTGTTTTCGAACACAAGAGTAGCGACTTCGACATTACAGAAATGTAAGTAAAATAATAGGATCGCAATTCTGAGATAGGTAGACTGAGGTAATTTTTATTATATATATCTGAGATATCGATACCTATTTAATTCGACTGTGGTAGCAGGAAAAGTGTCAAAATTCCGTCGCATACTTTCATTTTCCCCTTCAATAAACATACGCGTGCAGACACCGATGCGTTTTAAAAACAAAACCAGAATTGTAGCATTTTGCGTTTGATCGTAACAGTAACCGCGAAAAGAAAGACATTGGCAATCGCCCGCTGCGAAAATGGGGTAAAAATGCAACAAAACAAAACAAAAAGAAAGAAAAAATATTTGTACTTTCCCCCTACATAGCTAGCTACTAAACTAATTTAGGCTGTCCCTTTCCGTTATTCCAGATAGCTGTTCCTGGATTTGGATGTCAATCTGATCTAAGTCTACGTCTAAATTGGTAAAAGAAGCGGAGAGAGAATGTGTGCTCCCTCCTCGTCACAAACCTGCAAGGTCTTGGACTGCGCTGTCGCTCCGGTAGTCCAGATAATAATGGAAAATGGAAGTAAGGCCCCCAAAGCCATCGGGATGACTCCAGAGGGGGCCCCTAACCCGCAGGGAGTCGCTCTGTACGTAATCACTGAGGAAATCATTGTCAGCCTGCCTGCACTCACACACAGACAGAGAGGCATGATTAAAAATCCGTGGGACTCCAGCAAAATGCGGACTCCTGGATCCCGTCTTGCGGACGGATCTGGAGTCAGTCTCGGGTAAACCGAGTCGCGCTCGCTCTTGGTCTTCGGCAGAGTGATAGTCCCCCTTCTGGCAGGAGCGATTAGGGAGAAGATTTCGGCGGTGTCGCAGTTGCTGTTATGGGGCAAAGCACCTGCAGGGAAACTGAGATGACCGACTGGAATACGGCAACCGTGTGATTCACAACAGGGGACAGTTTATGACCCTGACCAGAAACAATCATTTGTTTTTTTTCTATTCTTTTGTGCGTAATTGCATGATTGTTAGTGTTGGAAAACTATTGGGAAGCCAAGCCGTATAATTGCATATAACTTGTTTTGACATTAACATGGTAATCTTTGGGAAGAAGAAATGTGACATTTGCCTAATTATAGCCTATTATGTTGAAATATCATGGAAAATATAGCAAGCTTCTGTAAGGAGACTTAGGCACAACTTAAAATGTGCTTTCTCATAAGAATACCAGCTATTAAGATCAGCTATTACTCTTACAGAATATCAGATTGAATTTCAATTCCTCTTCTGAACTGACTGAATTGGAATGGAAAGTACCTAAACTTTACTTCAAACCAATAAGTCACTCAAGATGTATTCAGTAGCCTATAGGGCCATCTGAAATCTGACCACCTGAACATATTAACAGTTAACAGATCCCACTTTTTCAAACTAAGTAATAAACATGCTCCACAAAAGCAGTGGTGTCTTATGAAGAAGTCATTTATATTTATGGCCACCAGTTCCTCTTGGTACTTCACTCCTCTGCCAGCTAGAGGTCATGATAGCCTCTTTGTCAAGTCCCTTCTCAAACAAGTACCCCCTTTGCACCACCTTAATCATCTAAATTGATAAAGTAATTGCCACTAATTAGGCTCAGATAATGATTGACAGCTCTGTTTACAAGCAACACATGTTAAATTCAGTTTGAGTACTTACTACCCTGGACATGCTGCAGTATTCTTAAGTGCTGTGCAACGCAAAATTGTTACTGTAGATTAAAACACAAGTGTAACATGAAAGTACTAGAAGATCAAGGTATAAGGATGCAAGTGATAAGACAGTGATCCGAGACTGGGAGTAACCCTGTGGAGGAGTACTGTTAGAGTAAGTCAAGGTACAGCCTGAAGAGATACGTCTTCAGTCCACAGCGAAAAATGGGCAATGACTGAGTGGTTCGCAGAGGAATGGGAAGTTCCTTCCACCATTGGGGAGCTAGGGTGGAGAGGCTCCATGGTCGGGATGAGCTTCATTCACGTGGATGGCAGGGAGTGCAAATGGCTTCACAGGTCTTTCTGATTTATCAGGTGTGTTCAATTGCTTCCTTAGTGCTGGTTTAGAAGAGCTTTCAGTATCTTGACTTGTTTCTAGGCTTTTGATTGGCTTTGAAATGTGTTATTGGGGTTTGTCAATATGAGGAATAGAATTGTACCAGTGAAAGTCAAGGAAGCCATTACTGCATGAGGCGGAGAAATAAGAAAAAAATTCAGAGACATAGGCCAAACCTTAGGCTTACCAAAATCAACTGCTTGCAACATCATTAAGAAAAAAGAGTGCTGGTGAGCTGAGTAATCACAAAGGGCATGGTAGACCAAGGAAGACCTCTGCAGTTGATGACCGAAGGATTCTCACTGTAATGAAGAAAAACCCCATACACCTGTCCGACAGATCAGAAACTTTCTTTATAAAGCAGAAATGGATGTGTCAGTGACTACTGTCTGCAGAATACTTCACAAACAGAACTACACAGGCTACATGGCAAGGTGCAACCCACTAGTTAGCCACAGAAAACAGGATAGCCAGGTTACAGTTTGCTAAAATGTACCTAAAAGAATCAGCAGACTTCTGTCTTGTGGAGAGATAAGACCAAGATTCACTTGTATCAAAGTGTTGGCAAGAGCAAAGTGTTGAGGCTAAAAGGAAATGCCAAAGATCTGCAGGTGTTATGGTTTGGGCATGTATGGCTGTCACAGGTACTGGCTCACTTGCCTTCACTGATGATGTAACTGCTGATAGCAGCAAAAGAATGAATTTTGAAGTGTACAGAAGCATCTTATCTGCTCAAGTTCAACCAAATCCCTCCAAACTCATTGGATGGCGCTTCATCCTACAGCAAGACAATGATCCCAAACATCCTGCTGAAGCGACAATGGAGTTTTTCAAAGCCAAATACTGGAAAATCCTTGACTGGCCAAGTCATTCACCTGATCTGAATCCAACTGAACATGCATTTGATATGCTGAAGAGAAAACCTAAGACAACTAGTCCCTGAAACAAGCTACTCAGCACCTGGTGCTGTCTGTAGGTCACAGACTTCAAGCAGCCATTGCATGCAAAGTATATGTGACAAAGAACTACACATGACTACTTTCATTTACATAACATTACTAGGTCCCAAACATTATGGTGCCTTGAAATGGGGGGACTATGTATAAAAAGTGCTGTAATTTTTACCTGGTGAAATCAAAATGTATAAAAATACCCTTTAATAAAAGCTGAGAATTTAACCACAGGTGAATTGTTTGACAAGTCTAAAATTGTGGAGTACAGAGCTGAATCAAGAAAAAAAAAAAGTCTCAAACATAGACCTCACTGTATATTTAGTCATTTGGGCTGTTTATCATTAAAATATTCACTGTGTATTTTTGCATTCACTGTTTCTGCCGAGCGTTTGCATGCATTACATTTGCTATAGACGTGACGCGAGTGGTGTGGCATAGGAGGTGCAGTGCATTATGGGCTGATTATGATGTTCTCTGCGGTCTCCCTGCCCCTCCTGGGAAGGTGTCTCTACCTTGTTATAATGCCGGGAGGAGGCGCCGTGTCCTCACCCCCTCTCCCCACCACCACCTCCTGCCATGTGCAAATAAGCTCGGGCGAAAGGTCCGGTCCTGCCACGGCCGCCCCTTCCCTGGGAGACAGGTCTCTGGCCTCGGGAGGCCGGGGCGCGCTCAGGAGCACCGGCGATGAAACCAATCTGCAACCTGCGGACTAAAGGTCAAACCTCCACAGTGCTAACTTTTATCTGCCCTTCTCTGAAAGTTAGAATTTTCCCAGGAAGCGAAGCGAACGAGGGATGAGAGGGTGTCGGGGGATTGTTGAGTATCGTTTGGGGATTTTGGTGGTCCAGGTGAGGGGCATAACATTATTATTATTATTATTATTATTATTATTATTATTGATATAAGAATAGTGCATCTCAATATTCTGGACTTCTGTTCACTATGACCAGGTTGTGTTTCTTAGAACTTTTAGCAGTGTGAACGGCTTGTAAAAATTATGGAGTCATTTTTTTTTCCAGGAATCACCATATACTGTATAGAAATAGTGCTGGTTTCTCACCTAGGCTAGGTGACCCTCTCTGTAAGATTAGCCTGCCGCCTGCATAGACCTTGCCGGAGCGTCGTGACTGCAGGAATATGTTGACGCCAAGGAATGATTGATCTCCAAGGAGCAGGGAATTCATTATCTGATGACTAAACAGATGTCTACCGGATGTGTTTATTAATCACTCTTGTTGACTGTATTTTCTATTTGAAACCGTCTGCTTACCAAACGGCCTTCATTTCACGGCCAAAAGTATGTGGACACGTGACATCTACGTTCTCATCCAAAATTATGAGTATTAATATGGAGTTGGTCCACCCTTTGCTGCTATAATAACCTCCACTTTTCTTGGAAGGCTTTATGCTAGATGTTGCACCATTGCTGCAGGGATTTGCTTCCATTCAGCCAGAAGAGCATTAGTGAGGTCAGGCACTGATTGGGCAATTAGGCCTGGCTCACAGGTAGTTTTCCAACTGATCCCAAAGGTGTTTGATGGGGTTGGGGTCAGGGCTCTTTGCAGGCGAGTCAAGATCTTCCACACTGTTCTTGACAAAACATTTTCTATATGGACCTTACTGTGTGTGCCCAGGGGCATTGTGATGCTGAAACAGGAAAGGGTCTTCCCCAAACTGTTGCCACAAAGTTGGAAGCACAGAATCGTCTAGAATGTAATTGCATTAACAGTTGCCTTCGCTGGAACTAAGTGGCGTAGCCAAAACCATGAAAAACGGCCCTAGGCCAAGGGGTGTCCAGATACCTTTGGTAATATAGAGTATATAATCAATGCCACTTCAACCCCTGACTACTTGTTAAATGACCTCACAGATCTATAGAAGAGAGCTAACACCAATCAAAGGTGTGGCCTACCTTTCACAGACAACAGCGGGTAACCTGGCAACACCAGGTGCTTTTGTGTGATGGAATAATGCAGCAATAACCAAAATAACTTCGACTGACTTAAACTTACCTGACCCCAACCTTTCTCACACCCCTTCTCTCCCCAGCCCTCCACATATAGGCTACAGAATGTCAGTGTCAAAACTGGCAAGCTTCACAGAGTTTGTAGTGAAAGATGATTCAGTGAACTAGATGATCTGGGTACCACTGACCTTTGAGTCAGGCTATGCGGTAGGAACCAATCGCTTTTTGGGTACAGCTCATGTTCCCCGCCTGGTAGCAACCCCCACCGCCCAGCCCACCCAAACAAACACACACACATTTACGCCCTTATCAACTTGGTTTCAGTTTTGGGATAGATGCTGCATTGCCTCATTATGCAGTGGCATGGTTTACCCTCTGCAGAAATTCACCACCACCTTTAGAGGAAGGGAGGGGAGGTTCTGTCCTCTTGCACTTTCCCAGACCTGCCTGGAGGTGGGGTCAGGGCAGGGGGCCACGGGGTGAAGGTGCAGGAGTGGGCCTGAACACAGCCCGGGGTGGAGAGCAGGATGTGAGGTCAGTTCCTTGGCTCAGCAGGGAGTCAGCGGGCTCTCATTAAAAGCGGGCAGGATGCACGGTCTTCAACAGCAGTGTCAGAGCAGGTTAGCCCACTGCTTAGTTAACAGCGCTATGCAATGCGAGGCACATGAATTTTAGTGTTTTTTTTGGGGGGGGGGGGGGGGGCGGGGGGGGGGCGGGGGGGGCAGTGGTGTGTAATGAATTGTAATGTTGAACTGCCAGGATACTGGCACTTTAACCACTCTATAGGAACTGTATGTGCTTTTCCTTGCTTTAATGGTTATTTTTATACTCTGTAATAGTTTAGTCGTTCTTTTGTTTGCAGAAGAAACTCATCGTTCAGCGTACCGATCCCTGTGGTATGGGCTGACATTGCATAGGCTGAAAAGAATGCAGATGTTTATGTAATCATGGGCAGCATATGGATATCAAACAGATTTTTAGTCACTTTCTCTGACATTTGCAATGGATACGTTGCGGATCAAGAGGACGGAGTTGTGCGTATCACACAGGCCATCGCGTTTAACAGCACTGTGAGGGAGACACAGGCTGCAGTCTGCAATGTTCCTGAAATTAAGAGACTGCAGTGGTATTGATTTTTTTTTCTTCCAGGGTACAGCTTGGCACAAGCCCCAGACATATAGTCAAGCAAAATAGAGTCACATGCAAGGACTTGAAATCAACAAGGAGAGGGCTGAGAGAAAGAGGGTCTGATTATAATTATTCATTAAAAACACCTGAAATGAGCACATGGCAATCTTCAACCCAGATAGTAGTTACCCGTAACGAATACATAAACATAAATGTACACGCACGCACCCACACAATTTCAGCATATAAAACCAGACTGTTGCCAGTATATTTTGTACAAATAAAAGCACACACTGCCTCTCTTTCTGTTCTGTCTGGAATCTGAGTGACTGAGAAAGGTGTGGTTCCTCGTTTTACCATGAATCTCAAATAAGGAATCTGTAACCGGGCCGGACAGCATTGCGCTGGGTGTGGAGTGGACACGTGGACTTGTGGAGTATGTCCCAGCTCTGTTCTCAAAACGTGCACCATTCCTTGTGACAGGAAACTCACTGTTTGTAAGACTGACTGTGCCAAAGTACCACGCATCAACACGGGTCACAGACAGCATTTATATACTTGTCTTAGTAAACAAACAAGCACAGGAATTGTGTCATTCATGACTTGGCTTTGATTCAGTTTACCACCCAAGTCTGACCTAACATATTTAAGATTCTTGGGAAGGATTTCATTCTTTTCAGTAAAGAATTCATAAATGTATCAATTTGGGAAATATGCTTTTATAATTTTATTTCATGTGAGTAAAGTAAACAACGATGGCAAAAGAACACACATAGCAAAGCATCAGAGTTTTTCCCCCACATCTGGACAGCGTTCTTTCCTTCAGACATAATTGCGTTTTCTTTGCAATGTTCTTTCTGGAGGGACGTGCAGTGCTGTCCATAGGGTTTCTGACACTCGCCCCGTACACTGTCCTCCTTTGGGGGCGGGGGGTTCGATCGCCTGCCATGGCACCTTCAGAGCAGCGATCCTTTCTCTGTTTGTTACCCTTTCTGCATTCCCCCTGTCTGAATAAAGTGGAAAAAAAAAAACGAAAAGGGGGCAGACTGTTCGTTCAAAACAAAAAAACAACTTTATTTCTGTGACCACATTCAAAATATAAAGACTCTTAATTTAACTGTAACAGCTTATATCCGTCCTAGAGAGATTAAATGTACTCTGTGCTCTAACAGAGGGGAGAAATGTACTCTTTGAGAGGTGATATAAATGCTGAACATTCTGCTGCGTATTTTCAGCACCTGAATCCACTGGCCTCGCTTAAAAAAAAAGAGAGAAAAAGAAAAACATTGGAAAAACAGCCAGGCGTCACGCAGCGCTTCTGTCAGAAGATCTGAAATTTCCCCTTGGTCTCCTGGTGGGATGGAACCCCACGGTAGGATTAGTGGGAGCTGAGACGGGCGAGTCTGACCTTCTCCCGCGCGGGGTCAACCCCGCCGCGTCCCGCCTGTGGAGGGCCTGCCTCGCCCCAAGGCCTGGGAAGTGACTTCCTGGAGCTCGACCCCCCCCCTCCCCCCGTCCCCCACCCCCAACACCCCTGAATGTGGTTCACCCCGTCAGCAAAACAATAGGCATGAATTACGCCACCCGCTGCTCCGCTCGGTCCTTGGGGGCCCAAGGGGGTTTTTCTACTTGTCAGACCGTTTTTTTATTTTTATGTTTATGGGTGGTTTCTGATCCACAAACTTAAAGAAATAGGTTTTGAACTACTGGACTTTGTCCCCTCAAAAAAAATAAATAAAACAACAAAAAGCAAACAATCAATAAAAAAGACAACATGAAAGAACTTGAAGGGTAACAGCCAGAGAAGTAGCTTTCCTGCAGTCAAGAACACTCGCGGTTCCTCTGGAACTCAGAAGTCACAGAGAGTCCATCCAAGCTCGGCCAAATGCACTGGATGTTCCTTGTTATGGCTGGATCCATGGATACTTCAGATAAAAAGAGCTCTCGAGGGGAATCTGAATATTCATTCCCAGGAATGTTGGGAATGCAGGAGCCTTTTTTCCCCATGGCAACGGAGCCCAGTCTGACTCTGAGGGGTCTGCCTACTCCTGGTGAGCACCGTAACCCCCACCTCCCCCCCCACCACCATCCCCCACCCCCTACCGCACGCTTTCATCTAAAACCCGGGGTCAAATACTTTATTTGAAATCCTTTAACCCTTTAGGCACCGCTACAATTCCTGCAGATTACTGACAATTTTAAAAGAAACATCTTTCGTTCACCAATATTCATTACAATAATTTTTCTTGAATGTTACCGTGACTCTGTTTTGGTGATGGTGATGATGGTGGTCATTGTCATGTCATTCCATGTGAAAAATAGTATACCTATAATAGTATATATGCTTAAGTATACCTGCTTTTATACTTAACAATACTTGAAGTATAATTTAACTTTATATCACGTATGCTTGGCATACTACGTTTTTACATTGGATTCCTTCCAGTGAAAATCCTGGTGTAACAAACGACTTGTGAGTGAAGCATAGTCCTCCTCAAGCAATGATTCATATTAGCTGTGCATTGTACTGCTACTGATACTGTAGGGACACAGGACATCACTTTTTCAGATGGCGGAGAAGCCCGTTTGTAGCTCATAAGAGTAGACCAGGACGCCATAGTACTGGTCTTTCTACTGCTGGATGAATTATTTCCCTACAGTGTTGATAAAGTATCTAAGGGAGTTGCACACTAATATGCGATGGTACATATTCTACCAAGGTTGTTCAGGGCTGCTATTTAAAAACTCAGAATAATGAGTTCCAATCAATTTACCCTGTCGGTATTCCTAAAGTTATCCATTTTTAACTGAAAGGCAAGATCAACAGTCCTACTCCGAATGCAGGCCCAGGGCTACTCTCCAGTGCACTCTGCCCAAAGAGGCTAAAGCTAGCATCTGTTCTGCTTGACCCTGTGTAACCTCTAAAAGGCCCGAGTCTGCAGTTTTCAGGTTGTTTTCAGTATCTCCGATGACTGTGAGGGTTTGACGGTATTGCACTGGATATCACAAATACAGCTATATGTAACTGGATGAGAGCTGTATTCTCAATAAGATCCAAGACCATTTGATGAAAACCCTCATTAGCTCATCATTGGCTCCCTGTGTTTAAGGAGCTTCTTGCTCCTACAGTATCATGCATGCGGGTGATGTCAGTATCACAGTTTCCGCCATGAAAGGGTTTACCTATTTTCACTTCTTCATTAGTTTATAAAATGTTCCAGGTTTAGGCATCTCAAGGTCTAATTAAGCTTCTTAATTTTCATCAGGCAGTACAGTTTGCTATTCCCTCAAAATTAAGGACAAAGTGATTCAAAATTAAAGCGAACAATGGGCACACCTTATTTAAATGGTAACCAAATTCTTCAAAATTAAAAATACTTGTTAAGGCTGTTTTGCATTGACATCCATTCATTAAAACGAAATCCTTTAATAGAACTAAAATAAACCTCATTAAAAGTTTGTGAGAAATTGCAGTGCATTTATACTTCTACGCATGATTAGAATGTTAATTGATTTTAAAAAATGCTTAAGATTAGAGTAAATGATGCAGAATATTTAAAATTTCATTCAGATGTGTAATTTGATGTGTAATGACATAGTAGTGAGTGGCATGGTGGTGCAGTTAGTAGTGCCAATACCTCATGGAAAGAAGGTGCTGAATAGGAATCTCGGCCGAGAGCCTTTCTGTGTGGAGTTTGCATGTTCTCTCTGTGTCTGCGTGGGTTTCCTCCGGGTACTCCAGTTTCCTCCCACAGTCCGAACACATGCAGGTTAGATCAGCTGGAGAGTCCTTGGGGCATGAATTATGAGTGAATGGTGTGTTGGCCCTGTGATGGATTGATGACCTGGCAAGGGTCTATTTTTGCCTTTTACCCAAAGTCTGCTGGGATAGGCTCCAGCCCCCACCCGTGACCCTTATCAGGAGTAAGCTGTTTAGAAAATGGATTGATTGATTGATGACATAATCACATTCTGGTGATCAACCGTAGTGTCAAAATTATATTGTGCCAATTGTGTGTCTCTTAATGATAACCTTTACTTTTTGATTATTAAAAATAAAAAATAAAAGAAATTGAACAAAAATTGGAATGGAATTAACTTCAGCAACTTCTGATTTGGAACACAGGAGGAACTTTCCTTTTTTTTCTGTTCCTTTCCTTTTCTTTCTCTTGATCAGCTGAGAGGACCGAGGCTTTTAACAAAAGTGATCCAAATTAGAATAATTAATTTTCACAGTTGCCATCATTAGCGCTCAGTGTCCCGCTCATTAAGGAGCTAATTTTCCGCTTTTAATCAGTCTGCACCCCTCCCCGCCCGCTTCTGTTCCCACCGTGGCTGTGTCTCGTAGGCCTGGTGCCAGGTGACAACTCTGTCCACGTCTCTGGCCCGGTCTGTGACCGCAACTCAACCTCACGATCACCACCATGTTTCAACCTCCATTTTGACTTAAACCCTCTGAGCAGTCTCTGGTTAACTTACAACCTCAGTCTGGTGTACAGTTAACTTACAACTTGAATTTAATATACCATTAGCTTACAGCCTCAGCCTTACATGCAGCTAATGTGAACCCTCAGTCTAACCTAATCTTAGTTTAATACTTAACTAAATTAAGTGTATTAGTACACTGCACTTAATTAGTATACCCTCTACAATTACTACTGAGTTAACTTAAGCATCCAGTGTGACAAAACCTTCCCCACACAATGAAATCTTCAGTGTTAATTCAATTCTAAGAGTGTTCATTTGAGATTATAAGGGATAAAACATAAAACACTTTCAGCAGATGTGTACTCTAAACATTTTACTGTGTAAAAGACAATCATCCTATGCCCACTACTTATCATCCTATTGTCACAAACATTTTGAAGATTAATTCAGCATAACAAACCTCAGGACCATGATCATGTTTATTTTAACCTGTGACTGTCACTACAGCAGGCTTCTCCTCTCCGCCCTAATGACTGGGCAGACATCCAGGCATTGAGTACTACGGTCAGAGGTCAAAGGTCAAGAGGTCACACAGGGAGGCAGTCAGGGCCAAGGCACAGGGGCCTTCAGTGCCTCAATAAGTCAATCTATGCGGGCTCTCGAGTGGTGTTTCTGGCTAATGTGCTAACCTTCGAGCCAGAGATGAGCCTCATTGTCTGGAGTGTAATCCTTACCATGATGCAGGCTGTGACTGGAGGTGTCTGGGGGGTTTGCCTGATGTACTACAGTGGCCACATCATAGCCAATCTAGAGCGATGGGCAGTCTTGCAATGCAGTAAAAGCTGCATTGGTGGACTGCAGAAGGAAAAAAAAAAACCAGCTGCACTTGGCCGCACATAATTTGAAAATGCATTGTGCTAGCGTGCACACTCCAAAAAAATGACACTACATGCCAGAGATTGGCATGGGCCTGAGTTCACTGTGGATTTCAAGGCTATGTGAAATAGCTGATGTGCAGTGATGTGGGGAGCTCACCGCGAGTGCTCAAGAGTCCAATTCGTGACTTGGGGAAAAAAAATGACATTAATTTGCGCAAACGCTGCTGAACTCATTATGCGAACTCTAGTGGCTGCTGGGAGATTACATTCTCTTCCGTGTGGTCTGGTCCCAATCTACATACGTCGTACATCAAGGTTCTGTTTGCGTCTAATTGCCCGCCTTTGAATTCTCTCCCCCCGCTTCCGCAGTATGTGGAAATGTCTGCAGACAACAAACGGAACGTGAGTGCAATATCTGCCACGGGAAGCCTGGCCCTGCTCCTGAGGGGATCACTGTACTGCACATAACTGACACTGTCTGAAACACAGGATGCAAGAAGATACAAATCCCATAATCCCTCTCTCCTTCAGTCAGGACTGGTAATCAACCATGGGAAGCTCGCAAGGTCAATGTCAAAACTGTAAACAACAAAGTTTCTGTCAAGCATAACAACCATGCCTGTCTTTATGATAGCCACTTGGGGTCTCTGTACCAGTCAGAATAAGATTTAAAAAAAAAATAAAAACAAAAACAGCTTTTGTAAGTGCGGGGGAAAAGAAGACATAACTTTTTCTCGTCGGTCTCTCCGATGTAAGAATCAATGAGTGCCTAATCTTCGAGAGAAATTGATCGTTGTTCACCATGATTTCTGAGAGCAACATTCTGGCCAACGTTCCTCCCTCTCCATCTATGCTAATGTGTGGTGAGTGAGCACGGAAGTGCAGAAATAGCTACTGTGCATTGCCCATGTGGGAGCCCGAATGGTGGTGTTTCACCTCACATTCTCCCCTCACTGTGAAGTGCTTTGAGACCCTGAGATGAAAAGAACAATATAAATGCAATCCATAATTGTTTTTATTATTAAAGATATTTTGAAGAAGTCCCACACAGAAAAACGGCCCGTGTTAATTCAACTCTAGCCGAGTACATGTGGTCCTACTCAGGGCCAAAGCAGGACTAAATGTACTCTGTAAGAGTTGCATTGACACTCAACATTTTACTGTGCATATTTGAAGTCCTGAGCAGACTGGACACTGTAAAGAGCCGGATTCATTCCCAGATGGGGCCCTGTTATCCCACCCGTGATTACAGCGATTTTCCTCAACTGCCAATGATTAAACTCCAGCTACACAAATGAGATATAAAATCTGTTAAAACTACAACATCGTCAGCGCTGATGTTCACCAACACTGACATAATACAATGTACTGGGCAGAGTCATTCATTATAGTTATGGTATAGAAACTGAATGGGGGAGGTGGTGCTGAAAAGCGTCAATGCTATTATTCTATCTGCATAATAGCAAACTGCTTTATGACAATATTATTTAAATGATGAGTGCATGAATAATAAAATAACAACAACAATAATGAGAATACAATAATACCTAAACACTGATGAAGCAGACAGAGGAGAATTCTCATGGGAGGGCTGGGAGGATGGTGGTTTTGGTCCGCGGACTGAGGCAGCTAGGTCTTACGGTCTCCATGTATGTCCTGCCTTTGATGGACTTTAATTACCGTGGTAACTGGATGCACCTGTCGGGATGCACCTTCTTTAGCGATGCTTTCAGCTTTCACATCCGTATCTGTGCTGGTAAACAAATGATGGTTAAAGGGGGACCTAGGTCTTTTTGTTTTGTGTGTGTGTGTGTGTGTGTGTGTGTGTGTGTGTGATTAAGAGAATGAGGCCCTGGTCATGATAGTTGCAGTCATTAAAGGACTCCTGAGGCCAGTCTCACACCACTACATCCAAGAGGGGTGTAATTACAGCCTGAAATGCACAACCTAACAAAACATTGGGACACAACTCTGCCATAGACTCTCTCTCTCTCTCACACACACACACACACACACACACACACACACACATACTTTCTCTCGCTCTCTCTCTCTCTCACTCTCTCTCTTTCTCTCTCTCAGTCTGTTTCTCTATCTCACTCTCACTACAGGTCATTTCAGGCCTGGGATTACACTGGTAACAACGGTGACTGTGGCTGCTCTGCTCAGGTGTACATTTCAAATTCCAAACAGTCCTTCAGCCTGAGTCACTAAGCAGGAAATTATGCGGAGTGGTGCCTACAGCAAATCCCATTTACATAAGTTTGCTGAACATCATTGGATTGCATAGCAAAACATACATAGCAGATGGACTGTACAGTAGTTTATTCTGTGCATGCTGTATATCAATTTAATGTTTCTCTATTCACCTGTGTGTTTGTTATGAATTCTTCTGTATATATATGCTGTATTTTAAATCTTCAACTTAAAAAGAAAATCCAATATCTCTGGTCAACATGAAAATAGCCTGATCTTGCACAATACAAAAGTTTAATGTTTCTCAATAACCAGAAATGAAGTATCCTTTTCTCTTTCTAGAAATATTAAATATTATGCCTTTACATCAGGTTAATCATCCTTCATCACAAGATCAGAGTATGAACGATCCTTCTTTGCTGATATGGTTAACAGTAAACACACCATTCCATACTGCCATACTGCTTTTAACTGCTTTTTTCCCATCCACGAAGGTGTGAGCAAACACATCAGCCCAAAGACCCAAAGCATTTAATTTACTTATTGATATTCCTAATGGGAACCAGGAATGGAGAGGTAGCCAGAAACCATTAGCCATGACATTGCAGACCCACGACACTCCATTAACTAATCATGAGGAGAAACAACCTCAATCCGAACTATCAATTATGTTTGTTGGGGGGAAATTCCTCATAATGAAGGATATGCCATCATAAATGATGCATTTCTTTTGCAGAATAACAGATCGCTATTGGCTTGATGGTAGAGTTCGTTTTTTTTTTTTTTTTTGACCACGAAACAAAGTGAGCAGCAGTGTGTGAACGTGCCGGCACAATGGCCCGTGGGGGGAGAAAACGCTGAGAAATTATTTAGCGATAACGATAAATAATTCACAGAACTTTTAAGGAATGTAAGAGGGCTGCACTCTACACAGAGGGCCTCCTGACCTTTCCTCCCCTTTGAAGTCGAAAAAAAAAAAACTGACCTCTTTGCGTGATGCATGCACCAAACTATGTATTCGAAGTGTTGATATTTTTTCTATTTTCTCCCGCATTACAATTCACAGCATTTAAGTCCAGCTCAAAATTCATTTTGATGGCTGCTGATTCCTTGTGTTCCACATATCCAGCAGCACACATTGAGCCGAAGGTAGCCCAGACAAACTGTGGCACCGACATGAACCCAGATGACCTTTTCTACTTATGATATACATCCATGCCCCCAGGACACACACACACACGCACGCAAGCACACACACATGCACGTGCGCACATGCACACACGCACACACACACGGACATACACACCCAAGGGTTATATAAGCTATAACATTCCTACCGCAATCCCATGGCTAGCTAGCAGACAATTCAAATCCCATTGGAATCCCATATACATCTCAATGACAGCACATGGAAAACCCATTCATTTGCATCCCATAATTTCATGATTTCTCAAGTTTCCTTAGGGTTCCTTGTGTGATTCATGGACACCAATTCCCAATAAGACATAACTGCATGAGAATTTGTCTTGTTGGAATTTCATTTGTAAAATGTTTGCGAGTTCAAAATCTCCATCGCAGATGCCTATACCATGGACAATAACAGTAAGATTGTTTCTGGAGTTGATGTTGTTATTGCTTGTGGTTCCTTTAAGCTCCGTTTTCATCTTTTGTGATTGATATTCTTCCTGGACATACAACATTAATTTTGCGATAAAAAGTATGCCAGATTCGAGTACAAGCAGCCAGACCTGAGATTTAAAGGCTAAGAACTGGCTCATATAGGGAAATTATGGAAATTTATGTTCTCAGCTCTGTTTGATGCTGTGTATGTATGCCCGCTCAAATGTACGTCTTAATTAACATTTTTAAAAGCCTTGCTGGTTGTCGTCCTGCTGGGAGGTTGATTGAAATTTAACCACATTCTGTTTCTAGGGTGAAAAAATGCTTTCAGTTGTTCCAGAATCAATGTGATCTGAACCATAGGTAATATTTCACAATCTTTTGTACATTGTGCAGACAGTTGATAAAGAGAACACTGCCCAGGCAAGGTGTGGTTGAAAACAAAAGTTAAGTTACCTTGGAAAAAGTCACAGAGCCAAATTAATATGGAATATGAATATGTCCATTTAGCCAATATTACAGAGCGAATAGTAACACTTTCTGTGAATTGTCCTTTATAAACGTTAAAAAAAAATAATGTTATAAGTGCTGCATATCAGCTTCATAAGCACTATACAGACACTCAAACGTTTACGAAAATAATTAAACAGATATATGGTATGCATTATTTGGTATGTTATAGCAATAGCTGCATCAGTGGTGGCATAAAACACAATATGCCTATTTGTGGTCATTGACATAAGCATGTATGAATGCTTATGCACAGTTTATGGAGGTGCTAAGTACTGCTTATGAAGGCATCATATAGCTCTCATGAAGGGAAATTCATGGAAATGGATCATCTGAGCTGAGCTACATAATTGAAAACAAATATGACAACAGAAGCAAATGTAGCAGTGCCTTGTTTCAATATAAAATGAACAAAAATCCAAACAGAATGCTTGTGTAAATAAAGGGGAAAATACCCTGTATGCAGACTGATGATAGTAAAAAAAACGCCAGATGCCCTCATTTTTATTCAGTAGCTACTGATACTTTAGTAGACAAAGGCACTGAAAATATACAAACTAAAAGACGGCAAGAAAAAACAGCAAATATATGAATAACAGAAGAGCTGTTAAATGTCTCAATCTCAACCCCCCCCCCCCCCATATCACCCCCGTCTTTCTAGTACATGTTGCTGAGACGAGCTTTTGAACCCAAGGACAGAAGTGATCTTGGATTGTGAAGTACAATATTTTCCCTTCCAGACTACAAATGGCACCGCCTCTCCCCCTTTTGTTTGGTGGCGCACCGCCCCGGCTTTTATTAATGCCTAAAGCTCCGGGCCGGTAAGCCTTCTCCACGTCTCCTCCTCCTCCTCCTCCTCCTCCTCCTTCGTCTTCTTCCCTCTGTACTTCTCAATTCTTTATTCCTCCGCTGAGATATCCTCCCGGGGTACATAATACATCTTTTAATTTCCCACAGGAAATGCGTTTGCGGCGCGGAGAGGAGCAGCACAACAGGCTGGTGGCGGCGGTGTAATCTGCGGTCCGCCCGGCTGCCGTTAAGTCGTTGTTTTCAGTAATATGCCACCCTCTCACGATGGGGATTTGAGGGGATATATATATTTTTTTTGGCGGGTTCCAACATTAGCGGTGGAGGGCAGAAGAGTATTTAATGGAGGATGTTCCACTACACAGTGCTGTGGCCCCGTGGTGCCCCTGGGGGAACCTCAGGGGGGCCCTCAAGGGGGACCCCCACGCCTTGACAGCTTTCGCTCTCTGAACACAGGTAACGCCTAAAGAACGGTGACATCAGAGGGATGTCTGGCAAAGCAATGGCGGCCATGTTCTCTGTGTTCTCTCCTGTCTCAGTGATGCATGAGAGATTTGTCATGTATACCCCCACATACATTTATGCAGGCATAGTTACACACACAGGTATACACTGTACAGGTATACGTACACACACCGACACACCTATATGTACATATCTTCCTGAGTCCCAGCAGAAAATAAGTTTACGTTTTTTTTTTTTGTTTTTTTTTTTAATAATACGAGTGTCTTGTATGGAAAAAATCTTTTCAAAAAATGTTTTTATTTTATTTTTATTGAATGTCCCTTGTGCAGGTTTCAGCATGGCAGGTTGTGTGGTTATGAAATCAGATACTCAGGCCAGGTCTTACGAGAATATTCTTTCCATAAATATTCACACACACATGCATCTGTGTCTACCAATATGCACACACTTGCATTACACATGCACATACATACACGCATATGCACACACATACTGTATGAACATCAATATGCAGGAGCACGTTTTCATTCTTTATTTGAGACCGCAGTTAAACATACAACAAAGTACCCTACATCTTTTAAATGTCAGGGATGTCTTAGACCTTACAACGCAACGTCAATATCCATACATGTCATGGCTTTCATACAGATTGTAAAACTGATTAATTGGTCTGTTTACACAGATACCTCGAAGCAGTTATTCGGGGATATAAAAATCAGTGTCATCCGCAGATTGCTAAGCTGTCCACGATGGCTGAAACAGTACAGTACCTAGCCAGATGCTTCTTTTGGTTTTCGGAGAGGTCTGAAAACTGCAGTCCCCTTGCAACTAGTCTATGTAAATTCCACAGACAACCAAAAATGAACAGTTGGCATTTGAAGCTAAGGTGATCTATTTGGTTAGCCTAAGGCTTGATATTTAGTAAGGTATGCTTCTTCCAGACACATCTGCAGGTACACACAAATGCATGTATGCATGCACGCATGCACACACACTCACACACACACACACACACACACACACACACAAAGCCACAAGAAGAAAGGTAAGATGAGGCCTAAGTGGACCCTGTGGCCTATGGTAGTGACATTATCTCTCTGAGGACCAATTGTACTAGTACTGGTCACTATCCAGGCCCTTATTTTCACTGGCAGAAACGAGACACATCTACGCTGTTCGTATCATTGCTCATTTAAACACAGACAGCATGTAAGATGGAAGATTCAGTGGTGGCCACAAATGCAGAGCTGCTTTAAACACTCTCGGCTTTAAACACTCTTTCTCAGACTCTTCTGGTGAGGGATTCCGATGAGTTTTCACTTGGTTTTTGGCATTACTGAAGGACAGTGTGCACGGCTACAAATGCCTCTACAACACAGTTGAGAGTGCCATTGCTTTCTTCTGTTGTATACATTACACACAGACACACACACACACACACACGTGCATCACACACATATATTTAATAATTTAATTTCAACTAAACTTTCTTGACTTTCAATATAAAAGTTAATCCGCTAGATACAAATTGGAATGATTAGTGCTTCATTATTTGAATTGAATGTATTGAATTGAAAAAATGTAACAATATAATTTGCTAAAGCTGGTCGCTCCATATTGAGGGGAACGAGGTTTTGGCCACACACACCCTCACGCGCCGCGGTTTGGTTGGCTCGGTTACGTGACACGGCGGCGCTGGCTTCCTGTCGCTCGCACGTACGCGGCACGCAGCGGAGTGTCTGTCACAGGCCGCATTATGAAATTAAACCCCCCCCCCCCCTCACCCCTTCACCCGCCCCGCTGCGTTATTCCTCTGCTTGTTTCCATGGCAACTCCTCCAAACTATAGGGGACCATTTAAAAAAAAAAAAAAAGGAAAATCTTTAACAACTGCCTCTAAGGGATAATGGAACTCGTCTCCGCGGGAACTAGAGGCCCACAGGCCTCCGATGGCTGTGATACCAGCTCACAGCGGCCAGCCAAGGAGCGCTGGAGCTGTGTTCTGTGAGAGATAATCAGGCTCTGCCGGAAAAAAAAAGACATTAAAAAAAAACGAAAAATAAAAATAAAAAAAACACCGTGACATCGGAATCCTTCATTTTCAAATCTCCAAGTGCATGATCATTACTCCTGTCATAACACACATCACAGGGCAGAGAGAGAGATGGATATCATTATCCATTTGTTTGCTAACACGGTGTCGACAGAGGAATACGTTTGTTTATGCGCATGCTATCAACGGCACCGGGTCTGGGAATACCCTGCTCCTCTTCGATAATAAGCATGTAATGCGTCTAAAAGAATAACTCAACCGTATTCTTTTAAATAAGAGGATAAGACGTTCTGTATCAATCAGTAAAAAAAAAATCATCGAATAATATAGTGCTTTTTAAAATAAATACAAAATAAAATAAATACAGTTGCTGGCCAGTTATTGCGTCACTGATTTCCAAGGACATTACATTGAATTTGCAAGGGTCATTGAATTTGCTAGGGTCTAAAGAGGGTCTAAATAGCACAGATATTAATATACAATAAATTCACATGGCTGAAACAGAGCAGTATTTAGATACGTTTACATTTGGTTCAGACGTCCCAAACAACCTAACATCAGTGGCTACTCAGTCAGCTATGAAAAGTATCTTTAACTTCACCAATTAACTTACAAAAAGATATTGTTTCTTAAAAGATGTAATTGTGGGCCCAGTACATCACTGCAACATCCCCTGCCATTTAAGGAGGGCATATGATGGCATGCACTTCCACCCAAAATGGTGTTACAGCTGCCTCTAGTTTTCACCGTCCAGACAGGAAAGCTGCTGCAATCCAAGCTGTGTATTTCAAATTCTATTTTTTAAAAAGTCTCAATAATCTCAATAAAACTGACTTCACAAGGCTTCCAAAAAAGTCAACAGAAATTTAAAATGCATAAACATCTTAATGAAATTCCATTTATCAAAAAAAAAAAAATTGATTTAATTAAAACATGATTGTGAGAGCAGGCCTTATCGCTGGTAATTAGTATACCATGTTACATTTTATACTCATACCGGGTGAAGAAGGAGTAAAACAATCCAGCGGGTTGATGAGATCTTGAATTAACCCCCTGAGGTGTCAGTCAAAAGCTGGAGAGCTTCCCCCCCCCTCTACTCCGATGCTGGGGAAAGTGTCATTTTAATGTCTGTTCAGTCCGCCATGCCACAAGGCTGGCGCTAAGCCTGGTGGCTGCCTTTTCCCGCTCTTTTTACTCCAACCCAAACGCTGAGGCTGCTATGGGCCTGATTTTAACGACTCAGCCCAGAGCCTCACACAGATGTTACATTTTCACCGTTAGCCAAATACACAAATCCAGATGCAGGACTATTTATGACACAATTCATGTAATTAGCCAAGTGTCAAATTATTTACTGTATATAGT
This sequence comes from Anguilla anguilla, assembly GCF_013347855.1. Taxonomy (NCBI): domain Eukaryota; kingdom Metazoa; phylum Chordata; class Actinopteri; order Anguilliformes; family Anguillidae; genus Anguilla; species Anguilla anguilla. The sequence continues at coordinate 11,856,397 of NC_049208.1, read as the reverse complement.
AACAACAACAACAACAACAACAACAACAATAATAATAATAATAATAACAATAACAAAAACAATAATAATAAACTCACTTATCAAACAGGGCGCTCAGATTGTTTATTGACAATGCAAAGGTATGGATGGTAGGTATGCCATTTACCAAGTTGTGACCCCATATCTATACAGCACCAAGTCTGACGCTTTTCAGGGTTTCCTACAGAAATAATCACGATAACCACAGACCCTTAACCGTTAAAAACGTCAACTTTGGTACCTTCTGACCTCATATACATATGCAGAAGTCAGATACAACTTCACACGTCCACACAATGAAGCCCCAAACTTATTATTTAGCATTTTCTCCTTTTTCCTGCTGATTTAGTCATCACATATATATTAATATCTATATATATATAATTTTTATCTGAATAAATGCAAATAAAAATGCCAAATATATTGACTCATTAAATTTATATTGAATCTTACAAACCTATCCAGACACATTTTTGTATTATTAATGTACTGTATGTTTGTGGGTCAGGTAAAGTTTAGCCAAGTAAGTTAAGTAAGTGAAGTAAGCAAGCAATAAAGCAAGCAAGCCAGTCTGTCAGTCAGTCAGTCAGTCAGCTGCTCACTCACTCACTCATTTTGTCTAAAGATGTTTAGAGGTGAATTTTCTTTATTTTTCTGATTGATATGGATGATGTATAATGCACATTGCTCACTCAGAAAAAAGTGCTCACTTGAATCATCTAAAACAAGCAAAGACGACACTGTGGATATTTGGGTTCGAAGGAGGAGTGTTCTCAACACTTACGCTACAGGCCTCACACTTGCATTCTAGGCACAGAGAACCGAGAGGGGTTCGGAAAATAAGCTGTGAGACATACCGTTATTAACTTTGTGAATAAAAAGTTATAATTACTTGTGCACAGGGCAGGCATTTTAAAGGTGTTTGTTCCTGATGTCATGCTGTTCTCTTAACAACAAGATGAATTGGGCAACTTCTTGATTAAACAAAAATTGAGAAGAAAGATTATTCAATCAGTGTGTCATTAATTTTATAATAATGTAATCTGTATCTAAAAAGAAATGAAGTACTTTTAACTCTGTGTTTGAAATTATGTGCTTCTGAAGTCTGTGATTAAATTTACCATAGGCTATGTCAACAAAACTGAAAATAAACACACATTATTTCTGTTCTTCATGAAAATATATGCATACAAGTTTTTTTCGCTTATGGTATGTAATTACACATTCTACAGTGTATATTCTGTTTGTAGTTGTTATTATTTCTTTGTAATTCAGGAAAATGACAGAAAACTGCATCAGTCAAAGGGCTTCAGAGCTTCAATTTCAGAGGCTACAAACAGATAAAATGGACATCTGACAAAATCTGTACGTGTGCTTCCCATGTGTTATTATGTCATTACATGCTGTATGTGCATGTCTACATAATCAAACATCAGACTCACAGCAAAGGAGCCCTCAAAGGATGAAAAGTGCCAGCCTATAAATACGACTTTATATCACATTATCCCTGAAATTATTATCCCAGCGGTAGCTAGCATAATTATACCCAATCAGCACTATATTCAAAATGGTATTGTTTCACTCTCTCATTATAATCAAGAATCTGTGTGTTTAACTGATTTTCAATCAATCTGACATTAAAAGACGAGGGCTGCACAAGTGGCATTTCAAATTGTTCTGTGCTGGAACTTTCCCTGTTTTAATCATTTCTACTTTCTTTTCCATTTTGCAACAGATTTTAATCAATTTCTCAAGAAACACTTGATTTGCATGTGATTGTGATAAGTCTGTCATTCTGTCATACGTGTGAACAGGTTGTTTGTGCAGCTGATGGAGGGGACTGACGCGCTTGGTTTAAGACGCACCGCGGTTTATCATTACGAAAACGCAAGCAGGACCAGTATGGCAACCCCAAACAAAAAATGTTCAAAACTTCAAAGCCAGGCACTCATTCATGTTCCAAAACCAACATGCATCTCTGCTTCTCTCTCCCCCCCCCTCTCTCTCTTTCTCACTCACTCCCTCTCCCTCGCACATCGAGTGTGCAACCTTCGCAAGCATTCAGTCCATCCAAAACCAGAAGAAAATATGCAGAATGAAGGATGGTACAGCATCTGTATTAAGGCATGACATCACCCAGAAAGCAATCAAATGAAGACCTTCTATACCGTTATGTAAACTGCAGTCCTGATTCCAGATACTCTTTCTCTGATATATTATGAGCCTGACATCGGGAAGCAATCTAAACAGTACTTATCATTCACTTATTACACACCCTACAGCGGTTTCATTTGATGAAATGAAATATGCAGAGCAAGTTGGAACAAAAATTCTTGTCACGAGACAAGCAAAGGTTACTACGACAACACCTGCTACTTACTGTCTGTTTACATTTGGCCTTTGTATGCTTGTGATAAATTACATTACGTGGAAAATGGCCGCCCCTGTGCATACCTCTACAAATCATTAACCTACTGCAGGCCATCGGGACCTCTTCAGTATGAACGTGAGGACCTCTCAATGCTCACCATGGTGCTCTAAATGACATTAACATGGAATTGACAGCAAGGACGACATGGTTATTATCACAAGACCCTCACTGTAACACTCACAGACCCTGCCTATCCAAGCCAGTGGGCCTTTGATTTAAAAAAGTTTTATTCTGATATTACTGAGATGCAAATGCGTGCCATTACTAAATATGGCACAGTACATTAACCCCTATAGATAATATTTGTTTGCAGACATTAAGGAGATGAAACAATGTCCGAAAAATAATGACATTATAATGATCAGTAACTTTTTTCCTCAGTGTAGTCATTATCATTAGTGATTATGTGATGGCGCTCTCAAAAGCAGTCTGTGCTTATCAATTATCTGGGCGTGTGAAGCAATATCGACTCTGCTGACTGCAGACTATTGAGGTGAGTTAGACTACCTCATTTAAGGATTTATGAAGCTGACATCAGTTATAGCTTGCACACAAATACATGTTTAAAATACTTAAGTTTCAGAATTTATAATAACTCTTTTGACAGATAACCCTTGCTGCACACTCATCATATAGAAAAGGCAACATTCATTTTTTTTTTCTGAGTAAATACTGCATTGAATTATAAGAGAATTAACCGATTAACCCTGGTGGTTAGCGGACAAGTAGAATGCCAGTGTCATTAGTCTGCATTAACAGACCATGCAAATGCGATTGTGATGTTGATCATCTTAATGACATGCCGTACTGCTCATTAAGCTACTCCATTGGCTAACGAGGTCCTTATGAACGTGGCAGTGGGGGTGCAAGGCCTTAACAGCATTTTCGGTTGCCTTTAGGTGTACGAGTCTTTGAGGCACTGTTGGGAAAATGCTAAAAATAAGGATATGAAAAAGGGAGTGCTTCACGCTTTACTTAAGCTCAAGTGCGCTTATACTACTAGCCAAATAAACAGCTTCACTTTCAAGTGTTAATGATGAGAACCCAGTGACCTCATTCATATGAATAAGTACAGGCAACGTTTGCTGTGCTGCTCTTTACTTGTGAGGAAATGGCAGCTCAAGGAAGTTAAATTGCAGCTACGGAACATCTTGTCGGCTTACTGGAGTAATCTCCCATAACAGTGGGGGATCCGTACCGAGCGCACAAATCTGTTCCTTTGTGTATCCGAAACCAGACGCACAACCAGCTGTCCAACGGTCCAGCTCTCTTATCTCTTAAGGACCACTGCGTACTGTTTATGACCTCCTGAGAGAGAGAGAGAGAGAGAGAGAGAGAGAGAGAGAGTGTGTATGTGTGAGAGGTAGAGAGAAAGAGTGTGTGTGTGAGAGAGAGAGAGTGTGTGTGTGTGTGTGTGTGTGTCTGTGAGAGAGAGAGTGTGTGTGTCTGAGAGAGAGAGAGAGAGAGAGAGAGAGAGTGAGAGAGATGCTTTTGTTGCCCTGACTCAGATAACCAGTTACAGGTGTGCTTACTGCTATCCGTGCCCTACACCACACGCTCACTTGCCCTCAGCACAATCCCATCAGCTAATGAAAAACCACCATAAAAAAGGTGCAGAAAAATGTGCAACATTCACTCAATTCAAAAAATCTATTTATTGCTTACATCATGTTTCAACTGCCATGGCTTTCATTAGATTAAAACAATGACAAAACTACAAACAATATATTGGTTTTTCTACACACAGGTGAGCACTGGCTAATGCAGAACAATAGAACACAGGTGAAACAGAAGTGAACTTGAACCCAGTTGCTTCGTTAAGGTCCCAGTCTGCACACTTGCGACGCCAGTACATTAATTAGACAGGTACAATTATTAACAACTCTAAGCTGTGATACCACTACATGTGCAAATCTTTCCCCAAGAACCGTAGTTATCTGAAGTGAGAGAATAGCACAGAGAGAACAACTTCCTTTACGAAGAACTTAATTTATGATATTTATCTGACATTGAACATTTTGAGATTTGCATCTACTGATTTCACTGACGTTGTCGCAACTATTTCCCCCCTTTCTGACTGCTGTAAGTAAAATAAATATTGCACACAGAATACACAACTGAATCAACCTAATTTAAACAGAATTATTTTTTATTACCAATGCTTAATGTGTGTGTATCAGCGCATTGATGTTATAGCCTCTCTTGTCAACTTCATAATATTGACACACAGACGTGAGATTAAGTCGATACACGTTGTTAATATACCAACAATAAGTTAATTTTATTGAAAGATGGTCTTGCTCAGGGAAGGCACCATTTGCACTGTTTGCATGTTTTTCAAGCCAATTAAACCACCAACCTATCATATCTCTGGATTGGACCAATTAGATTGCAGGAAATCAATCACAAGACCTGTAACTACAAGTTCTACACGTTACCTGGGGTCTGATAATCTTATGTTAGCTTAAATAATTATTATCATATTAGTCGCATCGTAGTGCTTGCAGTTGTGATGGTCTGAAGTTTTAAAAAAATAGCCAGTTTTATCTTTTAATAAGAATAATACAACTGCCTGCAGCCTGGTGAAAATTAGCCCATGGTCACCCTGCATACATTGGGTGACTGTGGACTGACCTGGGATCAGTTCCTATTACTGCCAGTGTATAACTGACCATAGCCCAGGGAGTTAGAAGTCAGATGATGTGACATCCAAGTCTCGCTGCACAACAGCGCCTCCCACTGGTCCACCAGGCGCCTGCAGTCTGGCTGCACAAGCTGCACATTCATTACCTCCTCCACTCAATGTCTGTGCACTCACAAGCAAAGGCCACTTATTAATGCCATGAGCATGTGTAAAACATTTTAGCATATGCTAATAAACTAATAACAAAACCAATGATTGGTATAAAACAAATAACAAGACCAATCATTGGTCATGTTACTGGTTTTGCGCATGCAAAAAGGTCTTAGTAAATCAGGCCTTTGATGTAACATTTTTAAGAGCAGTGCTGTTCTGCAATGGCCCAAAAGGACAACAGAGAATAAAAAAATGAGCACAAAAACACACAAAGTTAGGCATTCCAATTTGGGAGAATGCTGAGAGAAACGTGAAGACAAACAATAATAAAAAAACTAATAAATACAACAGAAATAAATTGGTTACAAAAAAAAATGTTCACCATCAAAGCTTCAGCTGTGACTAATTATGATACTAATACCCAGAGCAGCCAAAACACCTGAGACCTTTCTGTTCCTCCAGAGATGCCAGTCCTGAACATGTATGGAGAAACAGACCTGCCCGTTCTGTTAATTAAACACAGGAATAAGCATGTCCGATGAAAAGATGCAATTACGAAGCCATTGTCATTTAAGAAAACCTCCCGAAACACAATATTTATGAAGTAATTGCTTTCAATTAATACATTAATCCAAAATGCTGAAGTGAATTCAGGCAATTAAAAGAAAGTCTTCTCTCTGTCTTTTGTGAGCCATCTCATCCGACTAAAGTACATTGATACATACTGAAATTATAGATGTAGGCTATCGGAGTGTGCTGTAGCGGCTGAGTGGAGCTTCTAGCTCGCGAGTTCAAATCTACCATTATGCTACAAAGGACTGTGTAAACGATACAGAAAAAAACGAGCTAAGGAAGTTGGATGATGAAATAAATCGTGAAAGCATTTTATGTGGCTGCAGTTACAGTTTATGAGATAAAGTGACTGAAGCTGGTGTTACTGCTCTGAAAGAGGGGTGTGTGATTTAGAGGAACATCTCGGACTGAAGCGCCAGGTTTGGAAGCGTATCTCTCGGCAGCAATAGCAAATGTTATGTTGCCCTCTTCTGTTGCAGTCTCTCCCTCTCAGTCCAAACGCAGAGTCACAATCTCACATTTCACAGCGACGGAGTGAGTCAGCCTGCAAACATTACGTGTCAGACTCTTCATAAACCTGGTTGGTTGATGTCGGGTATTTTTAAGTTCTAAATACTTTTGACATTTAATTACGAAGCCCACTGAGGCCCGTTCGTCTTCTCACGGCGTCTGCTTCCAGGAAATGTCGAATCCGGGGACGACTAAGCCTGACATCACCATAGAAACAGTCCTGCTATTGAAACTGTGTGCGATATGGTATTACAGGGATAAAAGTATACAAACATATTAGCCGTTACGCTAAACCGAACACCCCTCCCCCTCTCAATGCAATGTCAGGATTTGACACAGTCCTTTGCAGCCCTGACGCACTGGCGCGAGGATTGGCCGTGACCAGATATGAATGCTGATTAAGAGTTTCCCTGTGACAGGAAGTTCAGAGAGAGCTGTAAAACTGCTGGATCCACGGGCGCCCCAAAGGGAAATGGTAAAGACATGAAGTTACTCTTGCAAAGTCACACTTTAAGGACCCATAATACCAGTAACTGAGTGAAGTAAAATAAGACAGATAGTGAGGTAATACATTTCCAATTTTACAGTGAGATTTCCAGCTGTGTACATTTTTATCCAGTCCTGATAATAGTATAAAGCCATCTGGGCATTTACTTGGTAATGTAACTACCTTCATCCTTTCTATTCACTTATTTGAAATTTCCTTGCCAATTCCTAAGCAATAACATGTTTATTACTGTTTATAACCATAAAATACTGTGACGACAAGTACAAAGTTTCTGATCTTAGAATAGGAACATCTGAGGCAAACAAAAGCAGAACTTTATAAGTGAGCTCTCTCACATACGTGGCTAACTTTGAATTAGCCACCAGCTACATTCTGTGTAATTGCCACTATTTATAAGAAATGACAGGCAAAGCTTGCACATGAGATGTTGTAGACGCACTCATGTGAATCCACTTTACAGATCCACCCAGCAGAGTTCACCCTGAGTCACACAGGTCGTTTAGAAAGAAATCAGTCAATAATGCACAGCTCTGATTTTCTTGCATTAGGTACAACCACAGCTTATTTTTGCTTTTAATTGCATAAGGTGAACACTGTCGCAAACAAAGTAGAAAATTGATGTGTGAGACTGTTACAAAAAAACAAAACAAAACAAAAAAACAGCAAGGTTAAATTTATTTATTTATTTTATTGACATTTCTATGCCCTCTGGTATTTGATAGGAGAATACATACAAATTATAAAATAAAAAAATCTTCCCTGGAAATAATGCTGATCAGGCATTTTTGCAGAAAGAAAATCCGCCTCATTCAGTTTCTCTTCCTTTGTCTCTCCCCCCTCATGAAGCCAAGGATTTCCTGCCTTTGAACAGCGCATCCTGTTCTACAGTGTGCGCTGACAGCAGCCATTAAAGCTTACAATGGCATCAGCTCCAGATTATGCTGATTCTTCAGCCTCCCTGAAGAACAACCACAAAGGTCCCGGCGTGACTTCACTTTGGCTTTCTAGAGGGCCAGAGTGGCATTACATTTGAGACTGTGCTCTTCAGTATTGGTGCATTCTGCACTGGCCTGGCAACCTTTCACTGGATTCATATTCGGCTGGGGTTTAACATGGTCATCATCAGCAAACAGCTCCAGTGGACTGAGAAATTGTCATCCAAGTATGATGCTGACTGACTAGAATTTATTGGATTTGCAGTCAATGCTACAACAGCGTACGCATATCTGAATATAAAAGATATATATATAAAATATATAAATCTTATCCAAGCAACCTGTGATTAAACCAAAAAAAGTTTCCTAAATACCGAATTAGTTGGCTAACATCATTGTACCATACATAAACATGTAAGGGCTAGACTGCTGTAAAATATATTAAAATGAGATTCATTTTTCCATGAAGTGACTTCCTTTGTAGTATCAGACTACACAACACAATCATCACATTGCCTACAACAGCACACAAAAGCCAAAAAACAGCACCCCAGACGAAAACCATGCTTACTGGACAACACTTCGTTTTTGACGCGTTAATCCCTCGCGTTTGCCTTCACGCGGTTTGACCTTGAGCGAGCAGCCGCAGTCGGGACGCGGTTTAAGACGTAGCCGTCACCGGGCTCCGCGCTCGTGCCGCCGCCGGGTCCTCCGAGACCGCCGGGCTCCGCTCCCCGCGCCCGTCTGGAGTGGCAGCACAGCTGTTGGCGCCCGATCAAACGGAGCGCCGTTTCCCGAGCCCGCTCCAATTATAACAGCGCACGCCATCAACCGCAAATACAAATAGCGCATAACCGATCGCGCGCGGGCTGAAGGATCACTGCCAGTGTGTAGCCAGCATGTTAATTAGGGTACCTTTCGCTGCGGGCTATTTGGGGAATAGCCTCTTATCTGTCTGCAATCCCTTACGCAAAAAAAAAGGAAAATAAATCCCCTGTTGTTTAGTTCAAGGACACACAAATATTTTATTTGGTCTATGTGCTCGCCTAATCTCAATACTAATTATTCTAAAGAAACAGAAATACTGTATGCAAACCACAGCCATGAAATTGAATATTAACTTGTATTTGCTTAGCATCCCCTGATTTAAGCAGGTGGTCATGACAATTCTCGGAAAGGATGGACTCTATTTTTTAATGAATAATGTGAAAGCAGAATCGTTCAGTGAAAGAGAATCAATTTTCAGGAATTATTGAGCGCAATGCACAGTGTGCAATTTGCTAAAAAACAAACAAACAAAAAAAAACCATACATTTAAATGATGCATATGAATACATATACACTAGCACATGCAACAAATGGATTTACTGATCGCCTCACGTAACACAACAAAACAACATCAAGGACAAACAATGCTCTGGACGCTGCTATTGTTAGACCCTGTTAGGCCACAGAAATAGCCACGTCACAATGAGACGCGCGCGTAAGTGGGCTAATTCAGGGCCTTTTTTTTTTAGGCTGGCCGGTACGGTGGCTGAGGCTAACGTCACCGGGCCCCGTTGGGTCGTTGCCGTGGCAAACGTGCCCCCGACTGGCTGAGACCCCTCCGGTCCTTGGCGAGCCTCCAGAGCGGGGCGGGGCGGGGCGGCGCGCGGGCGGGGCGGCACGGCGGCGGCGTCCGGCTGGAAGCACACATTGCGCGCAGCGGGAACCCGCCAGGCCGGCGGCCCGCGGGCGGGAGGGACGCTCAAGGACGAGCGGAACTGGGACAAAGCCGCTCGCGTTCCCCCAGCTGTGGCACGCGCTGCAGAAGAACTTCACATTTTTTATTTATTTATTTCTTTTTTTTGACACCGCTGGTAAATTAGCACCGCTAGATCCCGTAGAAGCTTCCAGATTAGGCACCGCGGGTACGTGAGGAGGCACACTACGGAGAGCCACGGAGGAGCTCGCCAACAACGAGCTTGCCGGCCAATGATGCCGGACCGGAAATTGTGCTCTTGTAAATACAGAGGGAACGAAAAATTCATAAATATGAATGGGTCTCATCGCAAAGCTGCACCAGATTTTGCGACAGGCAATGACGAGAGACACAATGGAAAAATGCCAAATGGCTTTTTTTTCCCCCAAACGACTGAACCTATCCTCTCCTATATGACAGGTGTCTAGCCAGCCGGACAGGTAAAACCAAAGCAACCTTCATATTTTATGAAGCTGTCGGTATACATCATGGTTACGGTATCACAGAATGTTCTAGTCACATTTCTGTGACGTTATTGTTATTTTTCCCAAGCTCTGTCACATAGGGACTAACTAAATTGGAAGAATACACACACACACACACATGCACGCACGCACACACACACATGCGCACGCACGCACACACACATGCGCACGCACACACACACACACACACACGCACGCAACACACACACACGCGCACACACACACACTCACACTCACACACACACACACACACACACACACAGCATGATCAACCAGAGCTCATCGATTCGGGGCTCCACACAGAGCCGTAATGGACGCCGTCGACCGGGGGACGCCTCCTCGTCTCGGCCAATGGCGGCGCGCGGACGGCGCGCTTATCGTTTTTAGAGCAGCGGGGCCCGCCACGCGCCCGCGTCTGCCCGCGCGGCGGCGGTGGCGGCAGCGGGCGCCGCGCCTCAATCCGCCACCCCGGGTTAATGTCTCACCGGAGGCCCGGGGGGAACGATCGATGTTCTCATTTCCGCAGAACGAGGCGCGGCGAGGCCCGGCACGCGAGGGACTCTAATTCAGACGCGCACCCCCCCCCCCCGTCGGGCCCGCGCCGTATCGATCCCTCGCACGCGGGACTGCGTGCTCCGCAGAGACACGGGTCTATCTAAGTCCTACGGGGGGGACAAGGGTCCCAGAGTCAGGCTCAGTGGAGATTCCCCCCTTCCCCTCCCCAAAATAAAGAAATAAACCAAATAAAACTTAACAATAATTTAACTGAAGGGAAGTATGTATTTCGTGTACTTCATTTTACAGTACGCTCACATATTTTGAAACAGAAGGTAAGTAGATATTTCAGCTACATTACTTTGTTTTATGTCGACCGTAACGTTTTTTAATTTTCTCCCGATTTTTCTCTATGTCCTTCCTGCTGGTGCACAAAATCACGTGATCAAGGTCTTACTGCCTGGGAGTCATCCTGAAAAGCATGCTGCACGGTGACCGACTGTATTTTTGCACACGTTGGTTGGAAGAAAAACACAACAGTTTACAGAGAGTTTAGAGAGAGCTGGAGGACAACAGCAGAATAAGCAATCGGTTCATAGGCTGCAGCACAAATCTGACAAATGTATGCCCGTGGTGTAAAGGCCAAAGATCTAGTACATTAGAGCATCCCAGGCAATTTCCTACAAGACCTCTTGAGTGGATAATACTAGCATATGAATTAAGACTTTTAGAGAAAAACAAATCAATAAGGAGAGTTTGAGACAGAGAGAGAGAGGAGGAGAAGAGAGTGGGAGAGATAGAGAAAGAGAGGGGTAGAGAGAGAGAGAGAGAGAGATGCATTTTTATGGATTTGTTGCTTTCTCCAAATGCAGGGACGGGGATCGATATAACCTTGCTGTTTGACAAACATAGCTCTGATGTCTAACATTTATTAGCAGACATGTGGGACATCGCTCCTTTGTTCAGCTTTGGCCGTAACCCTGGGCAACCGTGACTCGCACGCACACGTCCACATGCCAGTCCGGCAGGTGTTTACGCAAGCCTTTCAGGTGCGATACATTCCTCCATGCCACTGCAACCAACAACACCCTGTAGCTGGGATTTGAACCTAAAACCTTCCTGCTCACAGCCCCTTATTGGTTCCCTGACTGCCACTCCCCTTGTTCAGAAAAGACATGTCCAGTGATAGGTAAAAGTACCTGAGGGTATTACACACTCATTGATTGTATTAAAAAAAAACACACTTTTTATAAACAAAATAATGTTGGTAGAGCAGTCAGGATTAGGGTTTGCCTGGCGGTTCAAATTGTTTGGATTCAAGAAAGATAAACTAGAAGAGAGAGATTAAGAACTCCCAAAGTTGTGAGGCACACTAGTGTCTATACAGCCAGCGCAATACCCTGTGTGCTACTGGACCTGAACAAAAAAGACAAAAAAGAGGTTGAAAAAAAGAAGACAAACCATATAGATTTAAGATTGTTTAGCTTGGGGGGGGGACTCACACCCCTTGCTCATTTGTGTTTTTATTTGGTCATCTTCGATCGGTTCGCGTCACGCAGAACCGGCCTTTATTAGGTTATCTTCGACCACGCCGCACAAAGCACTTCCCCCCCCCCAAAAAGAGAGAGAGAGAGACTCATTACAGAGCCACACAGCTTATTGACTGGCGCAGCCGCGTTTGCGCGCGGCGGTAATGGCTGCGGCAGGCGCTTCATCGCTGGAGCGAAGGTAAATGGACGGCGGGCGATGGAACGGCTCACCGTCGCGAGGATTTATTACGAGCCATCATTCCCGCTCCCATCTGTCCGCATAACCGGCCAGATCGGCAAGCGGACGGCGGGGAGAGGAGGGGAAAGGGGGGGGTGGGGGGGGGGATGGGGGTGGGGGGGAGGAGGGGGGTGTTAGACGAGCAGACCCCCGTCACCCTGCAGCCTCCCGCCCCCAGCCCCCCCCCCCCCCCCCCCCCCCCCCCCCCCCCCCAGCCACCCCACGCCCCCCCCGCACCCTCCCCGTCCCCCAGGGTGTCGCTCCGGTGCAGGCAGGCCTTGTTTTGCTCCATTTATTCGGCGTGACACATCTCCAATTAGCTGGAGAAGGTAGTGCATTTCCACATAACCACCTCTTATTCCTCCCCGAAGGATTGTGTCACACTCGTTAGTAAAAACCCGACCAGCTTTTTCACCTCTCCGCCACCGCCGCCGTGTAATTGCCGCTTTGATTATCTGCCGGATCCGGGAAAAAAAAAAACGCTTTGATGTGAGGGGGTTTCGTTTTTTTTTTTCTACTCCCAAAAAATATTGAGCGTGCAATTTCAGACAGTGACCGTGTTTACAGAGAGAAGACGGTAGATCACGTATATAAATAATGCGCACAGACACACGCACGCGCGCACATAATTATAGGTCTGTACATCATAAAATGAAGTGGACAGTTGTCTGCTACTGCTCTGAGCCATCCTAAAGCTCAAAAAGGGAGGAGGCCGCTGTTTTTCCTTTTCTACAAAATCACATCAACTGTAATGATTCCCAATAACTGTGTTAAAAGAACGGCTAGAACACAAGACGACGGCAAACGGAGCTTTTGAAAGGACGGACAGCGTGAGCGCTGTGGGAGAGCGCGTGCCGGCTCGATGGGCGCGACGGGCTGAGCGGGGCGGGCAGACCGAGCGTTTCAGCCGAACCGTCTACGCGGGCACGTTTCGGGGCGCCGTGCTGCGCCGGCCGGGCGCTCTCTCAGCGGTCCGGACGGCCCGTCCCGCACGCGGCACCCCGACACGTCAGCTGACCCGCCGCGAAGACCCAGGACCGCGCGCTTCCGACACGCCGTCTGACATTCCTGCGCCTCCTTCAGCGCCTCCTGTAAAAACGCTTTCCACGGCGCGCACGTCCGTCAGAGGCGCCCCTAAGAGTCGCCCGGAAGAGAGGCAGGTGGAGACGTGCGGTACACCCCAGGAACCCAACAATCCCCGGCCCCCTACCCCCCCCCCCCGCAAAGGGAGGCCTGACGGCGTCTGCGCAGCTGAGGCCGAGGCTGGAGCTGAAGGCGGCGGGGGGGCCGATGGGGGGTTTGCGGGGGGCGCGCAGGGGGGCCCTGCAGCAGCTGGGCAGGGTGGAAGAGGGCAGCTGTGAAGCAGCAGGGCTGAGGCGGCGGGAGACGCTGAGAGACGGGACCAGCGCTACGCCGCGCCCAAACTACCGGGGCGACCCGCCCCCCCCCCCCCCCCCCAACCCCCCCTCCACTCCGCTCACAGCCGCCAACACATCCCAGTCACATGGCGCGGCTGCACATCTGCCACGCCATCTGCATCCCGCTCCCTTAAGTGACAAGTGGCCCCTCGCTCTGAGGGGGGTGTGTGGGGGGGGTTGTTGGGTGTAAACGCGCTCTGGAATGGAAGGAAGACAGCTGTGTCGTGGAGCACGTCTGTACGGGCGGGGCACGGCGGGGGGGAGGGGGGCTCCAACTGCGGCAGGATTCACACACACACACACACACACACCCCGTACCGTGCGCCAAACCGCAGTGACACACCCCCAAACTGACCGTGCGCATCCTCCACCCTCCGGAACACACAGAAATACTGAGTGTGTTAACCAGACACAAAAATATATATCGGGTTCGTTTTTCCCATCATTGGGGAAGTTTAGATCCATTTATTACACACTGATATTAATGCCAACCGTTCATTGGAATCCATTCTAGCCGTAGGACTGCCCCTGACCTTGCTCTCCACCATGTTAACAAGCCGGCCGTATGATGCAATCCACACTGCACTCGAGTTGGTGACTGCACTCAGTGCCGTTGGCCTTAAACCTAGAGTCTTTGCTTAACATTGTGTGCCTCCATTCTACCTGAGCCAGATGTGTTGAGCCTTCGCTTAACATTACATGCCTCCAGTATATCTGAGCCAGATGTGTTGAGTTTTCGCTTAACATTACATGCCTCCAGTCTACCTGAGCCAGATGTGTTGAGTCTTCGCTTAACATTGTGTGCCTCCATTCTACCTGAGCCAGATGTGTTGTCTTCGCTTAACATTGTGTGCCTCCATTCTACCTGAGCCAGATGTGTTGAGCTTCGCTTAACATTGTGTGCCTCCAGTATATCTGAGCCAGATGTGTTGAGTCTTCGCTTAACATTGTGTGCCTCCAGTCTACCGGAGCCAGATGTGTTGAGTCTTCGCTTAACATTACAAGCCTCCAGTCTACCTGAGCCAGATGTGTTGAGTCTTTGTTTCACTTCATGCACTTAGCCCACTCCGATGGGTTGATAGAAGCTTGCCCGTTATCGTTTTTTGTTCACCTAACAAACAGAAGTTATGAAGGAATGCTTTGCTTGCAGGTGTTATTGTAAGCTACACACACCTCCCTTATATTTATGTGAAAAGCTCCGTTTACACACACAGAGCAATTTGTTCTTTGTGGTCACGTTTCCATCTGCATCTATCCAATTAACCAAAATACCCACGTAAATGCTAGAATTTACGGCCCAGATGTTGGCGATGGCACTTCGCTTCATTTTTCCCCAGCATAACAGTGACTGATTAATGCATTTTTAATGCTAAAATTCCATATTAAAAAGACATATTTTAATTAAAATTAGTTGGTGATGAATGGTTAGTTGATGACTCAGACTAATTAATATGTTAATCGGTACAGCCCTTATTTATATATATTATATATATATATGTATACACATATACACGTATATACATATACACACACACACACACACACGAACACATAACTGCACATATACTGCTCAGAATTGGCAGCCCGTGCGCCCAGCTGCAGCCTGGATTTGTGAGGCCTGAGGATTGGCTCTGAGCGCCGGTGGCTGATGCTGAAGCATGCGGAATGCGGAGTCTGGGACAGCTCTGCTCTGGCGCCCGCGGAGACGCGGGGTCTCGCAGGGGTTTGGGGCCACAAGCGTGACACCAGATCAGGTAGGCCCCACGGCGCACCCGCGGACTGATCCCCAATCAGCCCGTGATCCATCTGCAAGAGGGGCCCCGGGGGGGGGGATGCTCACTCTTCCCACCCCCCCACTCCCTCCCCGACCCCGGCTCCGGAGGGGCGCTGCCAGGCACGAAGAGCGCCAATTAAAACGCGCCCGCCACAACAGCGCTGCCGGACATGGCTGACCCCGCGTGGAGATTACGGTCCGCTGGCACCCTTTTCTGGAATTAGCCACCTCTGCACGCCCATACTAATGCTTACCGGATATTTCCATGGGCCCAAATACTGCTTTTTGGTAATGTATGCAGTTTTACACAGGACATGCTTCGCCGACTTACGGCAGTTACAAAATCGTGTTTGCAGTCAGGTGGAATGGTGCAAGTCAGAGAAAATCCCCCATTCAGACATTTCCATAGCAAAATGCAGAAAAAGGCCCCAATTATTCTCCATTTTTCCCCCCTGGTCATTGCACCATAACGCTGTTGTATATTTGAGAGAACAGACGAGCAGGCATTCGCTCTTTTTCTTCACAAAACAACACGCCAGAACAGAATGAGAAAAAAAAATCACAATAATTTATTTCATGTTTTTGTTCATATCCAGTGACAAGTTTACATTGTGACAAAAGTAAAAAAAAAATAAAAAAAAAATAAAAAAAACCTACAACAAAATACAAAGAGGGGGAAAACTGTGGTGGTCATGACACCCACACAAGCTGGTGGTCTTGGAAGCTGCTTTAAGCTACACAGAACATGTCTGTCCCCCTCAAACGCACGCCATCGACATGATTCCTCATCGTTTGGCACTAGCCCCGATGTATTTTAAGTACTTTAACTCCTCAGATAAAGTACTACACATACAAAGAGAGCTAATTTTTTAAAGGATAATTTACAAAGAAACATATTACTAACCAAAATGCATGATCGTATAAATGACTTTTTTTCTGAATATCAGTGAAATGGATGTTTCCTGTAAAATGTAGTCTGCAGGAATGTTACTGGTGCCTAAAGGGTTAAAGGGTTTTAAATACTCGTAATGGACACGTTGGGTCCACAGGGAACGCCCACCTGTGGACACAGTGGGGAGCGTGGAAGCTGAAAGCAGCAGCAATAATACAATGTGGGGGCGGGGCTGGGGTATGGTGGGGTGCAGTGGAGTTTCACAGTTCTAGTGCCTAGTTCAGGAAAAATGCATGTCCAAAACCGGTCAATCAGCAGTCCACATTCAAAGGACAGCTATGATTGTTATGGAAAATGTCTTAAAAAATAACTTCACTTGACCTACGAATGCATATAAATTCTGGATAAAGATTTTTTTTCCAAGTTTTTGAGAAAACAAAAAACAAAACAAAAGCAAAGACACAAACCCCACGGAAGGGGCATCAGAGACCACAGTATTTCACAGCTCTTCCGATGCTGACTGCTGAACACTTGTGGACTCTCTTTCTTCAGAGCTTTTTAACATTGTTGGAGCCATTGAGAGGAGCAAGCCGCCATTTGTGCAGCATGTGCACTACAGGCCTTGACCCCTTTAGTTGCTGGGATCATGTGACCTGGTCTAGTTGTGGTCGCAGCCAGACAAAATCTGTAAACAAAAAACCTGTAAACTCGTTAAAGGAAAAAAGTTTTTCTTTCAAAATAAAACACATGAAACAAAAACAACTGGTACTTGTTTACAATTCACTATACAAATTCAGTTCCATCTAAAAGCATAAAATACATTTGTACATTGCTTTTTTTTTTATAACCATGATACAAAATATCTTTCAAGAATGTTACAGACAAAACGATACTCTGCTCTTGATTATTGCTTCATATAAAAATGGAGAAAGAAAATCGCATTGGATGGGATGTAGCATTGACGGGTCTCATTTCAAACTGAAATAAAAGAACGCTGCTGGTTTCACAATCTGAAATGGAAGGACTTCGGCAGTGGAAGGAGGAGCCTTCCCAATACCGGGCGCTTCCTGTTTTAAGGCATCGCTGCTTGAAGATCCGCTCGCCCCGAGAACACAAGTGCTTTTCCCGTCGGCACCGAGCGTACGGACCGCGCCTTCTCTCGATCTGAGGAAACGTTCTTTGCCAGAAATCTCACTCGCGTTGGGTTGGCGGTCGAATTGAGCGAGGCGGGGTCGTGCGGGAGGGAGGGCTGGACGAGAGACGAGGGCGACGGGATTCCCGCGAACCGCGCTAAATTTCCCCTCTGTCGCACGGGAAGCCCCGAAAACGCAGACGCAATGTTAGAAAACGCAAGACTACACATGAACAGGGGGGGAGGTGAGGGGTGGGACAGGGGGGCACAATGTGAAATAACAACACAAAACAGTCTCACATTTACAGTCCTAAAAAGGCTCAAACGGTAGCAGCTGAGATGCAGATCCAGGAGTAGAAGGGCGATTAGTGCGTGCTCCAGTCCCCAAACGAGCCTCACTGCTGGTAGCTCCCATACTGAGCCTATGGGCAGTAAGAAGGCATGTGTTAATGTCACTTTAGAGAGTACACACTGGAAAAGTCTTCTGCATCTTTCTACTCTCATACACAAGGAAACAAATGTATCAACCAAGCTGGTCATAAGGCTAGAAGATATCCATGACAGGGACCTCCAACTGTCAGCAGGTTTTTGTGGTTTTCCTTCAACCTTACAATCAGCCGCCAGTTAAGGCATTTCAACTAAATACAAAGTCTCAACTTCCTTAAATAGAAAACAGTAGGAAAATGCCAAATAAATAAGAAATATAAATTAAGTGTAGAAGAATGTGTGTACTCTGAATGCCATGTTTATCGATGCAAATAAAAACCAGCCCAATGTCCAATGGTTTTCCGTTTTACTGTGCACCATAAGGCAATTTCAAGTTAACTTTGTGTCAGTTATATTCAATACTATCCAATACATAGACACGCCACCAGAGGGCAGTATAGCATTATGAGTTAGCGAACAGGCATGTAATGTGTTGTGTGTGTGTGTACCTGTGTGCACGAGCGCAAGGACAGACAGCACCCATGTGTTACGGCCAAAAACTCACTCTCTTGCTCTCTTTTTCTATCTCTCTTTCTCCCCCATCCTGCTCTCCCTCTCTCCCACCCACCCTCTCCCCTTTCTCTCCGTCCCTTCTTTCCCCTCTCGACCTCTCTCCGCAGCGATCCTCCCTCTCCCGCACGCACAGCGCTAGCGCCCTCAGCAGCCCCGCGAACACGCTGGGACACCTCAGCCCTGGGGCGGTGCGCGTCCCGAAAACGTGGAGCGAACACGCCCGCACCTGCACGCGCTCCTGTGCTCACCTGATCGTAGCCGTAGGCGCGCTGCTGCGGCGCCTGGGGCGGGCCGGGCTGGGGGGCTCTGTAGGCGGCGTACTGCTGCCCCTGGCCCTGGGGGTAGTTCTGGTACTGCCCTGGGGGGGCTTGAGACGGGCCTGCAGGCAAGAGGAGGACAGAGGGGTTTAACGCTTTGAAGAGCAGCTTTTCAAATGTCCCCCACCTCCCCAAAGTTCTAAGCCAGTGTTCCAAAACTGTTACATCGGCATTAGGATGCTCAGTTAAGAACATTCGCATATTTGTGATTTTAAGCATCATTGCAGGTGATAATTGGGAGTTTCTCATTTAAATTTAAAATAAATAAATGTACATTACAATATAAATATTCAACATAAGAGAATGAGAGAATTCTAAGCAGGTGTGACGGGTAATAAATCACAAGGAAAGACAGTGACAAAGTGAAGTTAACTGAATATTTAATTCGCTGTCATTCCATTGACACTCTTTAAAGGGTGAACTTAAAAACACCCTTTTCATACTCATGGCTGAAAGCTAAGGACAGGCACTGAGAGCCCGCAGTCTGAGAGCGTAGCTGTACGGTAAACTTTTAAGAGGTGGTTACAGCACCCCGTCATTGGCTCGGTTTGTAATTGCGTTCGCTGGTCACCCGTGTCTGAGCGGTATTAATAGCGCGGGCTCCAGGCGGGGTTCGGTGCCCCTCCGACGACGTGTCAAAACTATGAATAGGGCTGCAAATGAACTCAGTGGCACATTTCATTAAACACATTAGACGCGCTCGCGTGATGAAGCCCCCGCAGACCGCGATCGGCGACGCGGGTATCCGCGCAGTGTCCGCGTCCCCCGCTTTTAAAAGTTCACAGATGCAAGTGTCTCTTCGCAGATAAATGTAGCGCCGGTTCATCGTGCAGTACGTACCACAGTCAGTGTTAATGCAACGCGGAAGGAAAAAGTTAGCACCAAGCAACTTCAAAAGTTTCAGAAGCAACAGTGACAGAAAAATACTGTACCTATAGGTGTACAATGGCTTGTCATTTGGGCAGTGCCCTCGAAGATACACTCGTTGTACCCTTTACCCATTTATATTAGTATTCTCAGGTACATATAAGATTCCGTAAGGGAACGTTGACAGGAAATGTACCTTAGAGAACAAAAACGGACCCCTACCATGTCCCTGTTTTCTGACAGTGAGCACTGAGGAAGGTGACTGAAGAAAAGGAGTTCACAAGAAAAAAATTTAACTGAGCCAATGAGGGGGAAAGGGTAAAATGAAAAGACGACCGAGCCAAACTCCTAGGAAATGCTCACTACCAGAAAATGGCGAATATGCCAAGGGCGTCCAATCAAACACTTCAGCTGGTATTGCTGGGGTCGCTTCAATGTCAGTTCAATAAATTCAAATTCAAACCGATGAACTGAAAAATGCACATAATGTTCCACGAGGATTTTTTCACTCAATGAACTGAATTTCAATTCATTTCCTGATTTGACTGGAACTGTAATGGAACTGAGCCCAACCCGGTTCACCGAGTTTGTTTCTGTGTGTTCCCCAGAGAAGTGCTGGCAGTGCCCTTTGACTTCGGGCTGCTGTTTAAAGCGGGGTACCCACCGTATCCCTGCTGCTGGCCTGGGTAGCCCTGCTGGCCGGGGTACTGCTGCTGCTGCTGCTGAGGGGGGTAGCCCTGCTGCTGGGGGGGGCCTTGCGGATAGGCCTCCGGCTGACCGCTGTACTGGGAGGTACCTGCAGGGGGCGCACAGGGGCAGGTGAGCGTCAGGCCATGAGAACGCAACTCCATCCACGGGTCGGTGTGTGGGTCCCGAGTTAGACGACGTGGCCCCTCTTGAGTTACAGGCCCATCTCCCTTACCATTACAGTACTGCAAATGTTAAAAATGATGAGTGCTCCTACCTTCTGGGACTCCCTGGCCACCGTGACTGTACTGCTCCCCATAGTAATCCTCCTGGCCTGGGTACTGCTGGGGGGGCCCTGCACAGGAAGCACAGTCAACACAGATGCACAGCTGCGGCTGATTCTATGCACTTAGAGATTGTACTGAATGGTGCTGTACAAGGCTGGGTTTAATTCCATTATCATTCATTATTATTACCATTATATTTAGAGGTGCACAGTATGGAAATTACAGGCCCATATCAAAAACCGATATACTATGACTATGAGGGAAAAATGCAACAAATTCTATTTGTCCAACAAAATTGTCCAACTTGCCAACTTTATTATTAAGCAGATAGAAAGAGTCAAGTGCTGCTCAGTCCTTACACTGGTACAAAAAGATAAATCAACAGATTAAGGTGTGGTTAAGGGTAGCTCATAACTGATAAGGTTAGGACACAGACAAGGGAAACCTGATTCAAGATCAGCATTCCAACTCCATGATTCCAACTCTATGATACAACATAATTTATCTCTAACTGAAGCATTTTGTGATCCAAGCTAGCAGTAACTGTTACTAAGCAATTTCTTGACTTGAGAGATCTCTCTATAGCATTCCTTGTGAGTTACGCTGGTAAAAATGATAAACAAACAGCTGAAGGAGTGGTTCCTGACTGTAAGGAACTGACAGAGAGCAGAAGTGTTGCGCCTTACCTTGCTGTGGGGGTCTGTACGGAGGCATAGGCCTCTGTCCCATCACGTGGTTCCCCTGGCTGACCTGTCCCATCATGCCCATGGGGTTCTGCTGGCCCGGGTAGTGCTGTGCGCCTCCCGGGGGCATGCTGTACTGCTGGGAGGGGGGCTGCTGGTGCATCATGGGACCTGGGAACACAAGAGCAAGGCAACCAAATATTCAATGAACATTTTCACTTCCTCAAGTGTTACAAGGCTTTTTTAAAAGCCTTTTTTTTTAAATTTCAGATGCCGATGAGATTACACACAAACAAATATATCTGAAAATGGTAAATATTAGGAGTGTTAACCTCAGGCTTCACCACACTAGGATACGATTTAGATTCTTTGTAACAGTTCAATATTTGGCAATCTCACAAATTTTGCTGCAAAACGATCTGATATAGTAATAAACGATCAATACATATATGATCCAGCTAACACAATCCTGTTCCTATGTACAATAAAACCAAAATGAGATTGGGGAGGAAATGAAACATTTAACAGAAAAAAAATGGCCTAGCGCAAGTGATGATGAGGTTGATTGTTGCTCTTGCTACCCGATACATGGATCCGGACTGATGGATCGTTACGCGCCTAGTAAATATGGAAGCTCTCTTACTGCTGGTACCTGGGCTGGCCTGCATGTTCATGGGCGGGCGCGGGCCGTAGTTTCCCATTGGCTGACCCTGTGCCATGTTCATCTGGCCCTGAGCGGGGGGCATGCCCTGGGTCGGCGCCACCGCGTGGTTGTACCCCCCCATGGACGCGTGCGCGCTGGGCGGGACGTTCATAGAACTGTTTGGGGGCATGTTGGGGGGCTGGCTGGGTCCGGGGCCCTGCATGGGCATGTGGTTGGGTCCTTCAAAGAGAACACAAGAACCCCCTAAAAACCAGTACAGGATGCTCCCCCCGGCCAAAATAACTAAACATGGAATTTGCTCCACTAACATAACACATCTACTACCAACAAATACGTAGTCAGCCTACAAATTTTAAAACATATTAACCTCTTAAGGCACAAGCCAAATTTTGCCAATCCTTGCCCATTTAGGGGGTACCCTATTTAAAGCTTTATAACTCCAGACGTGAACACCACAGAGACTTGAAAAATGGCTTAAATGAAGCAAGACATTTGTACAATTTACAATACTAACACAGATTAGTTTATATTCATAATTTTGGAAGAAATAAAGTGCCACAAATGCAATTGTTTTGACAAAAAATCCAAAATAAATTTGCACTTTTTAAGTTTGCAATGAAATACTGCGAGATTGAATATATGCAGGAGGTTAAACTATACATGTGCTAGGTCAAAAACGTCTTGACCACAAGTTCATAAAATCTAAGGGTGGATATGTAGAACTACTATAGATGTATGAAGCAAAAACTAAGCAGTGTACCCAGCATCTCCAAATCTATCCAAAATGTCTAAATTATGCATTGCTGTAAATCATAACATATCCATGTATTTCACTACAAATCAACTGTTTTGACTCAAGAAAATCACTGTTGCATAATTTTCAAATGGGAATTACAAGCTTTCAGTCAGTACAGTGGTCTAAAATAGCTAGGTGTCCAGAAACATATCCAAAATCTCTCCAAAATTGAATAAAATGCTTTTTGTCCATTATAAAGCATATAAATGAGCCCCTTATGAGGGTTTAAGATGAAACATTGCTATCAGATTAAAAAAATAATGCAAAAACATTGTCACACAATGCGGTACAGTACCTAAATGTGTAATAATTAACTCGTGTGTATTTCTATACTCTGTACTCTCGTATGTTTTCTTGTATGGGGATGAGACAACATGAAAACAATTTTCACCCGTCCACCACGTTTTGGCAATGTTCCAGCTATGACGTCATCACTGTTGCATGCTTCACAAAAACTATTACACTTCCGTCTAACGCTTACATTACAGTGTAAAATATTTACATTATATAACACCACTAACCTATTTAAAGATACTCAATTTCAAAAATAACGTATATAACCGAAATATTTTGAACGGTAATACTTACATAGCAATGATGAAATCTCCTCTATGTTCAGTAGATAGAGACAGAGACGGTATCAATGATATTGTTCTATTCGCTTCTGTTTTGCTCCAGAAAACGATGTCAGCTAGGTCTATCAGCAAACATATGATTTAGCTATGTTCAGAAGTCCTCAATAATAATAGTATTTTCCAAGAAATTACGAAATATCCTTGAACACGTTTCGTTAGGTGCATCGTATTTGTCTGCTAACAGAGTGATTGCGTAAGTGAATGCTATGCTAAGAATATTTTCTGTTACGCTGACCTATAAAACGCTATTCCAAAAGCAGAATTAGACATGTTATACATCGTTAGAAAGCTTATACTCTCGCCTACCGAATAAATGAATTGTAAATCAAGTCAGACTGTACTAAAAAGGACGACGACGCCGTAAACAACAGGTGTGGTGTTACGCACAGCTATTTTGGAAGATACCCAGGCGTCACAGATGCGCCTATATTTCCCAAACGGATTGTCCAAGACAATATATGACCACGCAGTCTCAAAAGGGACATCTCTACACGTAAAACCAACAGTAAGGTTTTATATTTATTCAATATTTAGTCCCAGATATTGACTGTAGAATGACATGGTATCATTTTTAAAAACCTTTTCTTGTTTATTTCGTTATTCAGTGAGCAGCGTTTTCACTGCTGTATAGGCATATCTTAGTGCTATTGTCGGGTTTATCTTGCTGCTATGACGGAATACGATTTTTTAGTGGTGAAAGAATATTTTTATTAATGCCAGGATAGACAATATTGTCCATTATGTCAAGGGTGGGGGGTGTTTTTTAGATGAGACTGCAGGGAGGGGGTGCGTGTTAAATGAACGACCGGAGCGACAATGGTGGGGCTGCGAAACTCCGTTTTCGGCATAGTTGTCATGTATCGTCTACTAATGAAACTGAAACAACGCGTTTCTGTTTTCATCTCACACGTTGGTTGCAGTAGCACCGAATGTTTGACTTTAGTAATCTAGGCACGCGGGCGTGCCCACCACTAGGGGCAATGCGCTAAGAGGTTAAAATAATGAACTACATCTAAAGAGAGGATATCCCACCTTGGACCAAAAACGAGGCTTTTTGGTTCCCCCAATTCTCCCTCCACTCACTTAACAAGATGCCCCATGGTGATGTCACTATAGTTGGCACCGCTCTAACAACGTTGCTAGGCGACCTGGACAGTCGGCAGGTGGAGGCTTACCGGGCATCTGGCCGTTCATCTGGCCCTGCATGTGGGGCGTGGGGGGCCCCTCCGGGGGCCCGCCGTGGCCGTGGGGGGGCTGTTGGGGCCCGCTCTGGCTCATCCCGCCCGGTCCCATGGGCACGTTCTGGGAGGGGGGCTGCAGACGGAGCAACAACAGGGGGGGCCATAAACCGACTGAGCAGAACATGAGGCAGTGATTACTGACGCTGGCTGCTCTACGGAGAAACAGAGTGATGGAGGGAGAGATGGAGGAAGAAATGCAGACGATGGGATAGGCTATGGCTGAGTGTTACAAAATGATGGAGAGATAGGAGGATTGAACATGGAGAGAGAAAAAGAAATGAAGTTAAAAAACGATGGAAAGTGATGAGATACCAGGAAACAGAGGAGAGATGGGATGTTAAAAAAATAAACAGTTTTGGAGCTGGATGCTGTGGATGATGGAATGGGTTGTGACTGTCAGACTGATCATAAGAGTAAGATGTTAGTTAGACCCGCATATCTACACATCAAATGCCCTGATCCTGGATCAGTTCACCCATTTAGCTCATAGCTGATAAGGTCAGGATACAGACGAGGGAACCTGATTCCAGATCAGCATTCCAACTCGAAGACACCCGAGAGCAGGACCACAATACAGGGCTGGACCCATCCAAAAGCACAGATCTACCTGTGACTAAATCGTTCTGAGATCCAAACTAGCCGGGAATGTTCCCAAGCAACTTCTCGACTTGAAAGAGATTTGCTGTTTTCTAACGGTCTTTCTCACACAGTGTGCGGCTGGTTACATCTCAGAGTACAGAGAAATAAACACACAACTGTTATACACAAATCTGAGGTAACACAGCCTAGAACTTATTAACTTACAGATGAATTTTTAAGAGTACAGCTATTTCTTAGTTGTAAATGACTGCTTAAACAGCACAATCATGGAAGCTTAAATAGTTCTAAGTATGTTATTAATTATTTTGAACACATAAATTCTGTAATTATTTAATTTAAAAATAAATAATACTAGTAATACACATGTATATAAATGAGTGAACCTTGTCTAACACTAGCAATTAAAAATGATGAACTCTTCTCCTTGTTCCGTACTTTACATGCATGAAGTACACAGGCACGTTTTTTTTTTTAGGTTGAATGTGACATTAATATTTTTTTACTTCAGTCTAAACACGGACTGGCTACAGTCCAAGTTCTTTTTCATAGCGTGACCATAAACATGAACTCAACTGAGCTTGAACGACAGGCTGAGGCAACTACAGCCTGGTGGCAAGCCCATTAGTAAGGCTTCTGAGCCAAAATGGAGAAGGCAAACGCTGAACGACTTCATTTGCAGTTGTGTCACAGCACACATTTTGACCAAAACGGGTTCCAGATATCAGCAAAATAAGTAAATAAATAAATACATTTTATTATTAGTTTTTCCTGTAGCCTTTGCGGTAGACCGTCAGGCCATCCCCCTCCATCCAGTAAAATTAGTGATGGTCGTCGTTCTCAGCCTGGGCAGGCTTTGGCTGCCTTTGGAGGCCTAAAAATAGACTTGGAGGCCTAAAAATCCATTGGTGCAGTTTTGATGATGTCACACAAATACTTTTACCTTGAATCATAATGGTAAATGGTAAATGGACTGCATTTATATAGCGCTTTTATCCAAAGCGCTTTACAATTGATGCCTCTCATTCGCCAGAGCAGTTAGGGGTTAGGGGTTAGGTGTCTTGCTCAAGGACACTTCGACATGCCCAGGGCGGGGTTTGAACCGGCAACCCTCCGACTGCCAGACAATCGGTCTTACCTCCTGAGCTATGTCGCCCCACTTATTCCCCTCTGCTGACTGACTTCTAAACAGGATTAAAGCCTAGCATCCTGCACAAGAAGCAGTCAGTCAAGAGGTCACAAGACCCATCAATTCTACACATTAAATTGGCCAAGAGATCTGCTGCCCGCCCATCAAGGAAGCTGCTCCATAACTTGATAAACGCTTAGAGACACATTTCAAGGTAGAAGACTTCATGTGACATCAAAACAGTATCAAACTATTCTCAATATCCCACTCATATCATTTCAAATCCGGTTACAAATATTGCCTTTGCAAAAAGGCGACGATTACAACAATCTGCAGTATCACTAACTCCTCCCACCCACCCGTGCCCCTGACCCGTACCCCATCCCAGCCAATGGCGGAAGACCCTGCATATTTTTACACATGTAGCACGATCAAAATCATCTGTGGTCACTTCTGCAAATACTCACTTCATGCTTAACCTCTGTGGTGGGGGACTCAGACTTCTGAAATCAAGTACAGAAAATCTGGGTGAACAATGACCCTCGGTCAAAGGGTGAAATGACGGCATCGCGGAATTCTGCTACATCACACTGACATTGCGCCTTTGTGCACAGCACCATTCTTTATGCATTGGCCATCTTCCTTCTCCTAGGAAAGTGATCCTCAACTCTGGTCCTGGACACCCCCAAAGGGTCAGATGGTGTTTTCGTTACTTTCAAAAATCATCATATAATATACACCCCCAAGAAACCAGCTGAGGTGAGCTTGCTGTGTAAACTCTCAGCTGACCTATCAGGAGCTGAGTAATAAAAATCAAAAGACCCTGCAGGATCAGAGTTGAGGACCGTTGTCCTAGAACGTTCCATTCATAAAGTCTGACGGAATACACAGACTCAATAACATTCCAACATTGCCTTTCCACGCTGTAGCTGAAGTGCTAGCTCTACAATACTGTGAATGGATTTGCAGCTACGCAAGACACAAAATGAATGCACCCACTGGTGCTATGTGACTGTGCACTTCATACAGGTTAAGACAAAAAGGAACAACGACATGGACAGGAATAGACACAAATTTCCTCAAATCGTTTTTTCGTCTGGGTTGTCTGTGAGCTCTTCTCGTAGGCCATTTATAATTTTTCTGGAGAAAAGAAAATTATTTTTAAAAGAACATTTTGGGCAACAGCATGCAAATCTGTACTTTTCCACCCACTCAGAAGAACATTCACAAAGGAAGGCACCATCTGCGGCAGTTCTGCTCATAATGGGTGTGAAATACCAATTCAAAATACGAACCTCAAATGTGTTTGATTCAGACAGATCTATGTTTTAATACTGTGCACAATGCTACTGATAAGGACAGAGGAATATACTGATATACTGCTAGAGTGCAAATATGTAGGATATGTGTGGTGAAATGGGGGGGGGGGGGGGTTGACGTAGGGTTTCTGGACTTCACACTTCGTTTCCATAAATTACCCTGGATCAAATTAGCTGAATGCACTACAAAAATACATTGTACACCGGGACACATTAACAATCAGCCGCAATTCAAAAGCGTACCAATAAATGTAGCTAAAACACAGAATGATGTAAATGACTGACTTAATCAAAAAATTAAGAGCACAATGTGGGCAAAAAATATTTAAATCTCCTTCAGCTGGTGCAAATGTACTTTGAAGACATCTATGCGGGCTAAACTGGGCCCGGATTAATATTAATGTTCTGCATACACATTTGCAGGTATACCTGTGACTTCCTGAAAGACACACACAGGTTAGGCAATATAAACCCTGCATCAAAACCCTACAATGTGTTTGGAGGCCCTTTATTCACTGTGTTGGTGTAAAAATGTGTTACACAGCTAAAAAAGAGCAAGTGTGTCCAGTTATAGTTTCCCTGTCATGAATACTCACAGCAGGAAGCAGAGACTGCATGTTCTGATTGGAGTCTGCTATTGTTGCCAGGTAAACTAAGTTTCTGTGTAGCATTTGTTGATACCTGCAAAGGCACAAAAAAAAAGGTTTTGCAGAGCCACATTTTGTTAAACCAATTATTTTCCCCCACTAAATGCTGAAACATGGAAACTTGTCAGACCAGAATGCATGCACTACCCTCCAGCACCACACCAATAAAAAGGTGCAAATGGTGTGAAAAATTAACAAAATGATTAGGCAATCCCAGTCATCATATAAAATAGGCCTCCTAAATTTTATGTTTGCAGAACTTAAATTGGATGCAGTTTTTCGTTAAAGCCATGGCTGATGACATCACAAGCTTGATGATATTCCACAAGTTATTATTAGGGGGACAATTTAGACAAATCAGTTTAATATTTGTACCACACCATTACAATAAAAAACAGAGAGAGTAGCTACTTACTGTGAGCATTCTGCAGTTTTTCCTTTGCTCTGGAAGTCCATGATGCATTGGATGAGATGATTGTTCTCATCTAACAACTAACAGGAAAAAAGACTGCTTAGAAACACAGAAACCTGAAGGCAAACTTAACACACTGATCGCGTTTTTATTAGTGTCATTCATTGTGTGCATGTGGGAAAGGAAACCCATTCAACCCTGAAGGGCAGCTGCTTACATGCCAAGTAACTTACACACATTAATCAAAAAGGTTCGAATAAGTGCTTTAAATGACTTTCCTGCTCGAGAACATGCAAATAGATGGAAACCTGTTTTTCTAGGCGCGTTGCACTTGACAGGACCTGGTGCATACATGCACAGTGCTAATTTAAGCTTCTTCTCGCGCGCGCGAAACGAACCTCTTCAAATGGAACTTCCCTAACTCACCCCAGCGTTAGCAACTCAAGAAACACCCTAAAGGGTATTACTGTTGTAGTCTAGTAGAT
The DNA here is from genome assembly GCF_013347855.1 of Anguilla anguilla. Taxonomy (NCBI): domain Eukaryota; kingdom Metazoa; phylum Chordata; class Actinopteri; order Anguilliformes; family Anguillidae; genus Anguilla; species Anguilla anguilla. The sequence continues at coordinate 11,827,156 of NC_049208.1, read as the reverse complement.
ACACTGAACCAGCTAAAAGCTAGGCATGTGTGAACTATGTTCATAAATCATAAATGCATTCAATTATTAAGATAGCTAGCTATCGCTATGCTGCTGATCAGAATGAACCACAATTGAGCAGCTAGCAGGATTACCATTGAGCATACTACTACGTGATTCGACTATTCAATTAGCTAACTTAACTAGGCTTGAAAACAACATTGGTACTAGTGCTTGTGGTATTTATATTCAACTACTTATTTGTTAGTTTTATATGAATCGTACCCGTTTAAATTGAGATTAAAGTTTTAGCTATAACGATTTGGCCACTTTCGTCCAATATAGCATCAATCATACTGGTTATCGTACATGTAGCTACATACGTTTTATTTCGTCGAACGCAGACTAAAGCAACCGACTCATTTTAAAAATGCATTCAAAACCACCTCAATACAAAATAATGAAAACGTGCAGCCGCAAGTTAGCTATATCTAAAGTTATTTTAATTGTACCGCTGCATCTATCACAAGTCATGATGAACAATTGGAAATCGAGCTATTCACAGGGAAAGCAACTAGTCTCAGGGTAGCAAGCTAACAAAGGCAATTCGCCGTTTAGCTGGTTGGATAGCAAGCTAGCTAGCTATCAAGCCACATTAGCAGCGAGGCCTTCATCACATAACAGTAATTTGCTGCAAAAATAAATGTAAATGAACTATACCTTAATTTCTATTTGGATTTAAAATTTTCACTCTGCTGGCTGGCTAACGCAGCTACTAATCGTGCCTCAAACCCAATCTGTGCGCCAGCAATTGTTACCAATTCTTTTCCGTTGAGCACGACTTTGTGGAGCTAGCCAGCTAACGCTCCTTAAGATTTTCAACTTAACTAATATAATTACCTTCTGTATTCCTGCCGGCGTTATGTCACCCTTTCCTCGCTGTCTGTGTGCTGCAAACGCCACCGACATTGTAATTATATTTTCTTATTTCTTAAATCACGAAAATATGACAAATCAACCAAATGCAATTCAACAGAGCTCAAACCACACTGCACGGAACAGATGATGCGATTCTTCAATGTAACAGTCCATGCGAGGGGAGGTTAAGATGCCAATAAAAGAAACAATCAAAATAAAATATTATCAATTATTCTGTGACTATGTGTCCACTTTGATGTGTATTTTGGGTACAAATTAAATGATGATCATGACTCGAAGCGGAATTTGTAAAGGTGTATACTTTTCAAAATTAACCGACTTCCCCGCTCTTAATGATTTGCTCCGAAACCCGACAGACAGCTAAGCAAGGGAGGAAAGTGGTATGTTCTCAAGTGGCGGGATGCACTGGAAGTTTGAACCAACACAAGTAGCTAGCAACATTCAAGACATAGTCCGTTTTTGCATGCATAATTCATGTTAGGCATACTAGTCTAAACTGCAATGTTCACTCAACATCCAACACCTGAGTCTAGATGTGGATTTGTTTATTTATATGTACAGCAGGCTTCAAAGATGGGAATCCTGAGAAATATTATTTACTTTATTTAGGTACAACTAGGTAAGAGTACCCCGCAACCCTGCCCAGGATATGCGGGTATAGAATAGATAATGGATGGATGGATCGATAGGTAAGAGTAGGATACCCCCCCAAAAAAATCACTCCAGAAGATTACGTCACCCAGTCATTACACAGACACACCACTGGTACACACAAAAGCGAATTTATTTTTATGTGAAATGTATGACGCAGATTGCTGAAAAAGCCTTCTGGTCATATAAGAAACATGAAACAAGAGTTTCTTATTTTTTGTATGTTTTAACATAGCTACAACCCATTTACAAAGCTGGTTATTTTCCTTAAACAATAGACCAAGTGCCCAACGCAGAAATCAAACCTACTAACTCCCAACTGGAACTCCGGCTCTTGGTGCTGCAAATTCAAATTTATTTGACTTTAAATACTTTAGATTACAGTTGGATACGTGCAAATTAAGATATAATATCATGAAGTATTGGCTAAGAATAAACTTTCTAAATATTCTGTAACTTTCTTTAAAATACATTTTTTTCCGAGCTTGATTAAAACCTCTGAACTGTAGTTCATTGATTAAAACCGGCATGACGCTTTGTTCGGCATGACCCCAGTACTTTTATTGTTAGTGGTGGTATCGTCCAGGTTCACGCGCACGCGTACTTCCACATTTTGAAGTCAAGCACAGGGAGGATTGATGTAACCAGTTAATCTTTCCCTAGTTAACACTATAATATTTAATGTTTACAGCTGATTCTGCACTCTAACTACACTCGGAACTTTGCTTTAAGGCCTTTATTACAATGGCAGCTAGATATGACAGAGCTATTACAGTGTTTTCCCCAGATGGTCACCTCTTCCAAGTTGAATATGCTCAAGAAGCCGTGAAGAAAGGCTCAACTGCTGTGAGTCTGACTAGTGTTAGCTATCTCCAAAATAATGCTAACAATTAGCTAACTGTAAATGGATTGGTTGTTAGCTGGTTGCCTATCTAACGGTACTCACAATCATAACGTTACATATTGCGTTACGCTAACATTTGCTAGGTTGCAATACATCTATGAACTGTCCGGTTAGCTAGCTCGCGTGCTGCGTATTGGCAATGCCATTGTAAGATCGGTGCCTTTTCTGTTCAGAAGTATGAAGCCTAATGTCTGGGGACTGTTATGTCAGCTAGATAGATGCAGTAAGCTAGCTATAATAAGGAATAATCATTACTTCCATTAACCGCCGGAGCAGGACATTTCACTATAAAAGTTAGGGCTTATGGTTTCATAATTTTAAAAAACCGTAATGGTATGTGCACAGATAGTCGTGCAAATATAACATTTGTTGGTTATTTAATATGATTGCTAGCCTTCATGAATAAATCTAGTCTCTTTGTCAACGTGACCATCTGAAGAATAGCGAGACTGCATTTAGGCTATTTATTTGTTTTAGGTCGGCATTCGAGGAAAGGATATCGTCGTCCTTGGTGTTGAGAAGAAGTCCGTGGCAAAACTGCAAGAGGAGAGAACCGTGCGCAAGATCTGCGCGCTTGATGAGCACGTTTGCATGGCCTTTGCCGGTAATGTGGTGCTTCCCAGATTATGCAGCAGAAAATTCTCTCAGGGTGTTTGGGGGAGGTGGGGGGTTGGGAAGATTCCAAGGGCCCTGGGGTGGCAGGGACCATTGTGAGATCTTTTTATGCGACCCCAAAATCCCTGGTGGCGCCCTGAATTTTACTGAATACGTACTGAAGCGCATGTAGTTTAGTACCTTTTTACCAAGTGTATAAGGCTATAACTCAGGGTGTGAACATCCAACCTTCTTGGTTTTAAACTCAATTCACTGCACCTACCTTATTAAGATCACTTCCTTTATCTCACAATTCAGGTACCATTGTGAAATATTTTATTTTTAAAAAGGCATCTATACCTTACGTTAAGTGCCTTCTGGATGAGATTCCCCTGTTGGATGCCATGCTTTGTGTTAACTTTTTCCTGGATAAATGAAATGGGTGAAAGGCTGAATTCTGGATAAAGGAAGCTGGTGAAAGGATTAATGGCAGAAACTTCCTGCTCGAGATTACTGATAAAATCAGCCTCTTGCTCTTCTCAACGAGACCACTCTGTAAGATGTACGAAGCACGTGTTTGGGGTCGAAAGGCTGAATTTGTGTGCGTTCCCGTTCCGCAGGGCTGACGGCAGACGCTCGTATCGTGATTAACAGGGCCAGGGTGGAGTGCCAGAGCCACAGGCTGACCGTGGAGGATCCGGTCACTGTGGAGTACATCACACGCTACATCGCAACCCTCAAACAGGTGAAAGGCAGGCAACCCATATTTAAAGAGACAGTCCACTTTCTGGGGTTTTTAAGAAATATCATTGCAGTTTTTTATTGCACGCTTTTCATTCACCCATACAGTTTTTGTAGTCTCTGATGACCTTCCGGCATTACAATGGCTGGTATTAGGGCATTCTGGAATTTGTGGTCTAAAGCAAGCAAATACATTTTGATTAAATCCAGAGAAGCCTGTACGGTGATATAATAGGTTTCCAGGGGGTTGTATGTGAATGTCAGATTAATAACTGTGTTTATTCAGTTTTTATAATGTTTTAAACTAGTGCGTACTCTTTGGTCTTTTTGAAAAACTGTCAATAAACCTTAGGACCAAAGAACACAGTTTTCTTTGTCCTATTTCCTGTTTCCAGTAATACCCATTTGTTGTTTATCATCGAGAGAAATGTTCATTTTGTTGATCAACTGAAGTTAACCTGTCATCTCAGGCTAATGTATGTACTCTGGGATATGTCCTGCGACGGATGTGTGAAGGTCCTGTGTTGTGTTCGACCGTAGCGCTACACCCAGAGTAACGGTCGCAGACCGTTTGGTATCTCCGCTTTGATTGTCGGCTTCGACTATGACGGCACTCCCAGGCTGTACCAGACCGATCCCTCCGGAACATACCATGCATGGAAGGTGGGTGAAACTGTGAAAATGAAATACGGCATTTCTGTGTCTTCCCATAGAAACTTGGATAATTATCCACGTACGAAAATCAAATATGTGACCTGACCTTACTTTTCCCTGTGTTGAGTATTCGTGAAGGCAGTACAGTTGCCAGAATGTAAAGGAAATCCCTCTTCCCTCCATTTCTGTGAACAGGCCAATGCGATTGGTCGCAGTGCCAAGACAGTGAGGGAATTCCTGGAGAAGCATTACACTGAGGAAGCCATCACCGGGGACAACGACGCCATCAAGCTTGCCATCAAAGCGCTACTGGAGGTAAGGACACACCTGTGCATGTGTGTACATATGAACCATTGGCTTTTATTAGCTGTGAGAATGTGCATTTTATGATGAGTATTTGAATATTTGATCGCTGATATTTTACTATGAGATCCCTTGAATGCCTGTACTGTTGCTCAGTTTACAAGAAGTGAAGAAAATATCATTCAGTGACTGTGACCACGAAACAAATAATCCTTCCAAGGACTAGATTAGCTACTGATAGCAGGACACCGAAGACATGGCAGCCCTACAGGACCGTGGTTTGAGATCTCTGCCTTTGGTTGTCTGAACAGCAGGTGAATTGAACTCCCTGTCCCTTTGACCTGTTCCACGCTGACAGTCACGTGATCTGTGTTTAGGTTGTGCAGTCTGGTGGGAAGAACATCGAGCTTGCTGTCATCAGAAGGAATCAGCCACTGAAGGTACTACTTTCTCTCCATAGTTATTCCATTGATGATAGTTTAGTGGTCCAAAACAAAATTCAGCTCCCATACGTCTGTAAAATTGAACTACTGTGTTATATATAATGTTAGGTATTTTGAATATAGAGTATACAATACAGTGTATAGTTGTACACAAGCAGGCCAGATTGTAAAAATGGATAGGCAAAATCAGTGATCATTGTCTTGTCCACCACAAGTACATTTGTAGTGCAGAAATATGATCTGGGATTATTGTGCTTGCCTTGTGAAGCTTTTGGAGTCCAAGGAAATCGAAACATTGGTGGCAGAAATCGAGAAAGAAAAGGAGGAGGAGGCAGAGAAGAAGAAACAGAAAAAAGCCACGTAACGTGATGGAAAACAGCACGTACATTCAGCCAGTGTTTCCAGTAGTTTACTGAAGTTGTATTACATTACATTTCACAAAACATAAAAAACGTCAAATACCTCTTATCTTGTCATGCGCCAATTGTCTTTTTGTCATGTCTTATTTCTTTTTCCATGGATTATTAAATGCCATACATCCACTGGTTTATAGAAATGTTTCTTCAGTTAATGCCTTGGTCTTTAGTGTGTTTTCAGTAATGGCCATTTTTCGGTGAGGCTATTGAAGTGTCAGTCAGGTTTACCTCATTTCTCAACAAGAACCTAATGAAACCCCCTCACGTCGTGGTTTCTTTGTTGATGATGGTATTTTACATCCACTGCAGTGACGTTGCCTGCTTTCCTTATATTTGTCACTTGTCGTTTCCCCAGTTGCTCTAAAAATTAACTTTTTTATTCACTACCTGGAAATGTTTCAGTTGTTTGGCTGGTTTTCTTCCATGGAAATTTCAGCTTGTGAAGTGTGTTTCATTACACTCTTGCTTGCATTTCAATTTGGGGTTAAATGAAACATTTTTTATATTTTTAATTGTGTGGCTGAAATTCCATTTCCCAGTGGACACACTTCAAATATCCAATGGCTGTCCAATTGGGTGCATGTTTTTTCCCTGATTGTCCAATCAAATTCCAAGGCTGCTTTCTTTGGATTTTTTTCCCCCTAACCTTGCTTATCATTCGATGCTGCTCAGAATTTTAAAACACAGGATTGTGGCTTCGGGGCTGATCCTTAATGGAACCAAGGCTCCAGACCTTCTGGAAACTTCAGTGGCTCTAATCGCTCACCCTTATAAAGCGCCATTTTATAGCACACTGCAGTCCCCACAGGCCTGTTCAGCTTTCAAAGACATAACAGTGAATGTAAAGTACCTTCACCCTAAATCAGGATTTCACTGACTGACATGACTATTGGGGATGGTCATTTGCCAACTTTGTAACTTTTTTAAATAGATATTTATGTCTGCCCTGGATATTTTACTGAGGCACTTCCTGTTTGGTACATTACTGAAGGATACAAGGACAGGAACTTGAACTTGTGACCACTTGAGTTACAAGCCCTGCCCTCTAACCATTATACTACACTGGTGTGTTCCCTTTTCCCTTTAGTAAGCTTTATTAATGCATATATGAAATCATAAATTATTACGAAAATGAATTTCACATAGATTGAAACTGTAAACATTTCTCCAGCTGTATTGTGTCACCGCTCTGAATAGGACTGGATGATTTGGAAAGTCGCTGTCCACAGCTCCTGACTGTATGTTGTTGTTTTGTGAGGTTCGTATGCACGGATACTAGATTATGGGAAAAGAACAATAAGACATTTTAAAACTTACAAAGTTCACACTGGGTAACAGCATTTGAAAAGTGAAGTTGGCCAGAATTGCTTAGCTATCAGATGGGAAGGAATTAGTTTTGGATCGACCGCAGCTTGTGGCTTTATTAGAAGAGCTCGTGGGAGCCTGCTGCCTATCGCTCGGCCCGATCTGCCGCAGGACACTGCCAATATCCCGGATGGCTTTATGCATCTAGTCATTACTGCGGAGAGGAATGGCTCCACTGGAGGTCAGCGGTCCGAGGGGGAAAAGCCAGCTACGCTGCCCTCGAGCGAAAGTCTATCTCTGCAGCCGGCCGCGGGCGGAGTGAGAATTAGCATGTGCTGGCGCCTTTGTCTCTCTCTCTCTCGGTCTCTCTCCCCTCCCTCCCCCTTTCTCTCTCCCCCTCTCTCTCTTTTTCTCTCTTCCCTCCTGTTCCCTTTCTCTCTCCCGCTACCCCCATGTCTAAAGCACGTCAGTGAAATGCACCCTTTCGCTGTGACTGAAATGCAAGTGACACGCATGGACATGGACCAAATGTCTTTTTACTGTAAACCCCGCCCCCACCCCCTGACAAACACACCCCTAACTCACCCTGTGGCATTTCCTTTCCAATGTGTGTGTGTGCGTGCGTGCGTGCGTGCGTGTGCGTGTGCGTGTGTGTGTGTGTGTGTGTGTGCGTGTGTGTGTGTGTGTATGTGTGTGATAAAATGCCACTGGGCTAAGATGCTGCATAATGCGATTCCCTCCTCTAATGTCCTTCTGCTCCTTGTCTCTTATGAACAAGGCGAATATGTGAGCAGATAAGAATAACAATATGAGGGAAACGCATTTTCGATTCCAGCATAAGCCAGAATCATTAGATCTATGCATTCAGGTTATCAAGATTATTATTATTATTATTATTATTATACCTTACAATATAAACAATTTTATTTGGTATTGTATTTTTAAAAATCATATGTCGTTTTTTGAATTTAATATCTGAAATAAGTACTCTACTGTTTCAGGTAGGGCTGTAAGTCTGTCTGTCTGTCTGTCTGTCTTGGCTGTGAAACAGAAATGTACAGGAGTAGTGCATGCAGCTTGCGAAAGTAAAGCACAAATTTAAAAAAACAGCAGAAGAATCCCGACACCGGCGAGTCTACGCTTCCGCTTAATGCATAGCGACTGAGGCCTGTCCACAGCTGTTAGCCAGCGCGGGAGAGCTGGGCGGAAGGGACGCTTCACCTCGCGGGCTGAATGTCTGATGCCTGGCCTCGCTGACTGCCCGGGGACAATTCGCGTTGACAAGGACGCGGACGTCTGTTCCGCCTCCATGTCAGAGCTCAGCTCTGCTCTTTACTGACAGACTGTTCTCTGTTCACTGAATCCTACCGTAACCCTTTTCGTTAGTTATAATAATGATATTCATCATCATAATTCTTATTGTTGTTACTGTTGCTATTGTCATTGTTATGTAGATCTATTATGCATTAATACAAGGCCATAATAGGAAAGCCCACTGCACAGTAAAAAAAAAAAAAAAAAAAAAAATATATATATATATATATATATATATATTGCATTCTATGGACTTGGTAAAAAAAAAGAAAAGGTAAAGGTCAGATCATATCATAACCTGTTCAATCCTTGAGAGTGCTTCACCCCAGGGTTCCAGCAGATGGCGATATTGATTAAAAGCAGCACTTGGGCATCTGACCACACACCAAAAAAAAAAAAGGTATATAGGTAAATATCACACATATAATATTTAAACTCCATTTTGTCCACTGAAATAAAATGCTCTCTAAAAATAAAAGATGACATTTCCAAAAAGAATAGTGAATAAGCAAGTAAGCCATAGGCTGTGGACCGTGAAGTCTCTCCCCTAGCCCCTGATCTCCCGTGAACACAGGAAGGAACAGGAGGCCATCTCAGACATCACATAACATTACGGGATGATGTTACACCGAAATGTCAGCCGAACATACAAAGAGTCCACTGGCCTGTAGGATGATTTGAATGCCTGGGGCTGCGTGATCCATCATTTCAGCAACTCCTATTTTCTACCCACGCTCTCCTTTTTTCATCTCTCTTGATTTTTCTCCATTATTCATATTTCCATTTTGTCGTGCACAGTCATAAGATTTTATATGTATGAATATGTCTTCCTACAGAGCCACTGCCCTTCACCCCAGTTGATGATTTTAGAGATATTGTTTTTGAACGGTTCATAAATATCACACGTTTCAGTTCAGGAGGTTTAATCACAGCAGATATGGTTCTAGTCAAGTCAGCCAGCGCTTTTTGCTCTCAGCATTATAATAACCACATGATGACGTCACTGAAGATGCTTTGTTTGCATGGGCTGCAGTTAGTCATTACACTTTCCCCTTGACTTATTCACTTTTTTTTGAGCTGAACTGGATAAACAAGGGAACGCATTGACTGAATTGTTTCAAATGCACCATTATAAATTGGCCGGATGTACTTTAAAACTTAAATGAACACAACTGGCAATAGGGACATTTCTTTCTAATTAACCTCACCAATTCAAAGAACTGACTCAGAGAACAAATGCAGCCAAATACATTTTATGTTTTTAAAACTAGACAAACCTATTGTCCTTTACCTACTGAGCAGTTATTTCGGTGCTGGTCTGTACTGTAATACTGTCATGGAGCAGGAGAGGTACAGATCTGTGTTTTTGTCGTCTTTGTCTTGTAAATGACCTTGAATGGCAATGGCTTCTCCAGGGCCTGCTGAACAGGCTCACTATTAAAAAAAAAAAATTCTGAAGGATCGATTGGGTTTACCATCAGAATAGAACTGCTGCAGTTTCACCATGATGCAGTGGACATGGGGTTCCAGGTCTTCATGCTGGTTTTTATATCAACCAATCCCTTTGAATATGGAAGCTGAAAGCCTGCTTAAATTCCATAATTTGGTGCTGAAACATTTTAACACTAGTTTGGCTAATCACCATTTGCAGGTTTGGCTAATCGCCATTTGCTTAATCATTAATTATATGTACCATTAAGATGGAAAAATCAACCCTCATTAGACACTTCGTGTTTAATTAAAATAATTAGCAGCTCTTCATATTTTAGGAATTGTAATTAAGTTTGGAATGTGAGCCTGCATGCAAGGAGGTACTCCAGGACCAATGCTGATGATCACTGCCGTAGGCTAAGGCTTATCAATGTAGCATCTGACACCTCTCTGGCTGTGGCCGATACAAATCCAGGCTCCCTCACCTTAGTTCAGATGTGTGATGCAGGATACAGCTTTTCTCACAGCTAGTACATTATCAAATCAAAAACCAATACTGTGACAAACCACACTTGGGAATCATTCCATTTGCCAACGCATAGAGAATAAAAATGAATGAAAGAAATGTTTAAAAATCTACTGCAACCAGAACCCACATCTTCCCCAGAGCATCTCCCAACTAACCCTGCCAGTCTGCTTTTATGCAGGTTACATGCCCACAATACCAATTGCATACTGGTGCGCCCCATTAACACATTACCCTGGCTCCACCCCCCGCCCCCCCCCCCCCCCCCCCCCCCCCCCCCCAAATTCCTGCAGCAGATCACACCAGCAAGCCCCAACTCCTGACATAAAAACTAAATTCACATAAAACGTGTCTGGAGAGATTCCGTGATGATGCATTTTTCAGGAGGTGTCATCTCCTGCAGTCTTCTCGTTCTGGTGCGATAACATCGATGGACATATTTCTGCTATCCTGAGCCATTGGTCTGTCAACATTTGGGCAGAAGATCTGTGGGTACTTTCAGCATTATGTAAATAAATGAATGCTAAAACATCAGGGGTATTTGGCTCTTCCTCAGTGAGGACCCTGGACCACAGAGGGGACTGCAGGTCTCAGAGGAGTGGCTTTCTCTTTTTTGTTTGGTTTGCTTTTGTTTTGTTCCTGGTTTCCCAGCATCCAAGGTTAAGGTTTATGTCACTATCGCACGCGTCATTTCCCTCCATAGTTCCCAAAGGAATGAGAGATGCCCAGAGGCAAGGCCAAGCCTCAGAAAATTATCATTGAAAGGAGCTCACAGACACACACACACCCACACACATGCATGCACACACACACACACACACACACACATGCTCACTCACTTACACACACATGCACACACACACACACACACACACACACATTTATGTTTTGATTATTTTGACATTACTTTGAAATGCAGCACACTTAGTTTCTAATGTGGGCCAAATATGTTCAATGTAACCACCGATTTGTTAAATTCGACACTGGCTTGAATTTTTTGGCCACAGGGTATATAGCTGTGACCAGGTGGTGGCGCTGGTTCTGTAATTTTCAGGTAGGGCTCCAGCATCTCTGTAACAGAGGCTTTGTGGACGCGTGCTCTTTTGTTTGCTTTCTCTGTTAATTTCCTTTTATTGTAATGCGTGAGCTCCCAGTGATCACAACAGAGAGACTGCAGAACCCGGGAGACTGGGCCAGCTCATTCATACGGGCTGCGAAATGCACAGCAGAACTTCCTGATATCCATTTCCTGACTCTGGAGGAAAAACTGCCGGAGAGAAAAAAAATCCCTCTAATTGGAGCTTATTTTAATTGCACCTAATATTGTAGCTAGCTAGAATGAGAACCCTTTGGCAAGTGGTGAATAGAAATGAATTAACACGCCCAAGGCACTGTGTGTGTGTGTGTGTGTGTGTGTGTGTGTGTTTGTGTGTTTGAATTTGTGGTGTTTGCATTTCTAGAAGAATCTGTGAGAGATTATACCCAGTCTTACTTGTGTTATTTGCACACTTGTGCTTTTTTATTCTCATTGCCATGCTTTAGTTTGTTATGATTATTCAAACACACTACTCTTGGTTTGTATGTGTGCTTGTGCTAGATTAATTGCAAAGCTCCTTTTAGGGTGAAGTTAAAATATTTGATGTACATGAACCTACTTTCCTGGGTTTCTCTGAGATTTACAACGAAAAGTGTCACACCACCCTCTTGAATGTTCATGAGTACATACCCAGTCTTATCCTTATGCAAAGCATTGTGGCTGTGACATGTTTTTCCTTGCCAGCAGCCATACCAGTGTGGAGTCCTCTTGTGCCAAACATCTGAAGTTAAGAGGAGCTTTGTTAGCGCTTGGACAGTGGAAAATATTATCCGCCTCTAGGGGGCAGTCATCTTCTCAGCTGAGCGTCTCCCAACGACTGTGACACTGAGCTGTAGGCTGTGATCCTGAGGCATTGTGAGCAATATAGAGCCGGGTCACTGTTTCAAAAGGGACGGGATGCTAATCCTGGTGTCCTGGCCAAATTCCATCTAAAGTGGCTGAGAGCTTTTCCACCTCACGGGTGTTGGTCTACACAGCCACTTGCATCCCCCCACTAGGCTGTCCCCTGCAAAACAGAACCGAGTTCTGGGGGAGAAAAAAAAAAAGACAGTCCACAGAAGCAATTAATTTATTTCTTTAATAATAGTCAGTGTTTGTATTTCATATCTTGTGTCATGGATCAAGCGAACGAAACAGATGCTCCAGCTGGTCTGGCGAACAGATGTAACAAAGGAATGCAAATGTAGAAACACTCCCAGCTGCTGGGCTTCAGAAAGGTCTGCTACACTCCTCAGGCTATGACTGTGGGAGCCAGATGCATTTTCTTGCGCTGTGTTCATGCTGTGGACAGATTTCCTTGGATGAGAAGGAGACAGGGGGTTTTACCTTTGATACTGTGGGCCGCACCATCAGGTCGACATGCTGAAGAATCACAGCAGCCATTGGGGCTCATTGCTGCTTGTTAGTTCACCAGGATCTGAGCTGACAGCTGATTTTGTCATAAAAAAGTGGTTTTGTCAGCTTGTTTATGATGTATAATTTTTTCCCAATTTGAGGTATTTTAAGACATTTTTCATTAGTTTTTATCTAATCAAAGTGACTTCATACTTGAGGACAATTGGTAATGTTCTACCTTAAGTTCATGGTCATTCAGTGAATGTATTCGATATCCTATGTGATTATTTCTATACAGTTTTTTCAGTGTTAATACCTATTGAAATACTGTATGTCAGCTTGGTATTTATTGCACCATGGAATAAATAATAAAAGCCCCAAAGAGTCAAAATGTGGTAAATTAATTGAGCAGACTTAAAATTAAAAAAAAAAATTAATTAATGAATTAATTTAAAGAGCAAAGAGGGCTAATTATTATGCTCTGTCCAAACTCATAGACCAAGTACCATATCCACAATTCTCAGAAATAGCCCGTTTTATGCTGCAAGGGATTCATTTAATTGTTTCTCACAGTTTGTGGTTTAATGTTTCACATGGAAATAACATTAAATGCCTTGCGTGCTGTGAATGATTAGGAGTATTTCACTCGGTCTGTTTGCTTAGCAGGTGCCCACACACAGGATGAGTTACAATCTCACATCACACTTTCTGCTACCCATCATGCACCTGGGTTTTTGCTCAGAGCAACTATCGCAATTTCCCACATGGGACTCAAACCTGTAGCCCCCTCCAGCTACCCAAAGTGCAAGCACAGGGAGAAATACATGGTCCTGGAAAGATACAGCTTGCTGTTTCTTGGTGTTTTCCAGTGCTTAATCGATCAGTTAAAGCAGTTGATTAGACAGGTAACTGACCTCACCTGGTTTCACAGGGCTAAACTGATTGCTGATTTCAGTGTGTAAACCCAAACCAGGAAACTGTATGGCCATCCATGAGCAGGGCTACCCAACCCTACACTAGCCTATATTCACCACTGCTATTCACAAGCTGTGTAAATTCCCAAAGCTACGCTTCTGGAGATCTACACTGCCAATGGCTCAAACCCTGGCTACAGACAAAGAACCGACTCTCACTCAGGTCTGCTGTTTGAAAATAAAGTTGGGTTTGCATGACGGTGATTTGTCTTTTATGGGCAGAGGAGGAGGAGGAGGAGGAGGAGGAGGAAGATGTAGAGGAGGAGGCTGTTAATGGAAACGCTTTCCGCTACTTTTAACAAATGTATTGAGGGATGCAATCGAAAAGCTGTTAATGAGATTTCTCTGTGCGGAGCATAGCTTCAGGTTATTTTCAATTTAATGAGTCGTTCAACCTCTACCAGCCACATGGTCTCCTCTCTCTTTTTCCAGTTTCAATGCCCCGGTTCTGTGGGTGGATTGAAACAAATGGAGGGTAAATTTTGGAGTCTGTACGAGGTGCTTGTCAGCACACCGGGTCATGCTTTGAAGCATTTTCCCAGCAAAAAGAAAAGAAAAAAACAGGATGAAAAGGGGGAAAGAGAGGGTAAAAGACCCATTTTATTTTAGTGAGATAAAGGTGAAGGATTTTAGTGCTTTATTTGCTGGGGGCTATTTCCACCTCATACACACTCACACACACACACACACACACTAAAGCTTCTGAGGATTATGACTACACACAAAGCATACTTTCACCTTCCTCAAGTTCCAGAGAATTACAAAGGACACTGCTGCTGCTGAGTTACTGTGAATCCCCAGGGGGGATTTCTTTTTTTTTTCCGGGGTTGTTGTTTCATTTAGGACATGGCCCCAGGCCTTTCCACTGCATCCTGTTGAGCTGACCTCCTTTTCAACCCCACGCTGGCAGCTGCACCGCTGAGTCCCCCCCACAACCCCCCCCCCCCCCTCCCACTCGCCCCCCCCGGGGTGCAGTCATGTGACTCACATGACCTTCGACCTGCTGTGCCAGACCAGGACACCCCATCCCTTACCCACATTTTCAAATCGAGATGAGACGCAGTCACTGATGTGAGGTTTTTTTCTTTCATTTAAACTCCCGAACTACTGGCAAAGCCCCTTGGGAGGAAATCTACAATTCAAAAATGATCAGCCTCTCCCCCCCTCTCCCCCCCTGCCACCTCCCTCAGAATCTAATAGTTTTTGAGATATCACAGGCTTTCAATTTTTGATAAAATGTGCCTTTGAGGGTTGGGAAGGATTAGCAAAACCCATCCAGAACCTCTCTACAGACATTCTGTTATTTTATTTTTTAGTATATTAATTTCCCTGTAAACAATGTCACTGAGAGTGAACTGAGGTAATGCTTCGAGATTGAGATATCGTGTTCATTCTCCTACAAAGCCCATATTCATAACCGCAGGCAGGCCCCTAGGGACAGGAGCAGGAATGGATTAGGTTATCAGGTTAACATTCAACACACGTACTGTACACACACACACACACACACCACACACACATACCACGACAAACACACTCACACACACACACTCACACGTGCGCGTGCGCGCACACACACACACCACACACACATACCACGACAAACACACTCACACACACACACACTCACACGCGCGCGTGCGCACGCACACACACCACACCCACATACCACGACACATATGCACGCAATCGCACTCACACATGCATACAGTACACACAAACACACACACACACACACACACACACAGTACACACACACAGACACAAACCCTCACACATACATACAGTACACACACACACACACACACACACACTCCCCCAACGCACCACTACCCAGCCCCAAGGGTGAAAGGCGGTCCTAGACCGTATATCTGATTGTCAGAAATCTCCCCTGGGACGTCCCGTCCGGCTGTGCCAGGACACTCCCCTCCCCCATACCCTAGAGGGGAGTCATCCCGTGTGTGACAGCATCACAGGATTTTTTTCTTGCCCTGAATTTTTTATTTATTTATTTTTTGTTACATGTGCAATATACCACTGTGTGTAAAAAAATTATCCTGGGGTAATGGTCTAAAAGCCAAAGTGAGCCAGGGAAGAGCGTTTGCTGACATAGATAATGGCAGGACCTGCTGGATAACATTAACCTTGCACACCTACATTTGGGAGGGGGACTTCCTGTGATAGAGGGACAGATGAGCTTGCAGGTCTAGTGAAGATGTATCTTCCCCTTGTTTGTTGTAGCTTGTATATTTAAAAAAAATTGATTTCTTTCCTTTTTTATAGCAACCACTGTGAAGGGGAAATTCCCACCCTGTTTGTTTGGGAACAATGACAGTTTTTTTTAACAATCGGGAGGGGGAGGCGTTTCAGATCTTTATTAGTGATCGTTTCCACGGCGATGGTTTCGCACGAAACAAAAGGCGGGCAGCGAATTACCCGTCAGGGCCTCGGATCTGGTTTGTCACGTCACATTGGATCACGGCAGGGGTGCGGGTCTGGGGGAAACTGTCCCTTCCGTGTGCTCACATCGGAAACACTGTGACATGATGGCACGGGGGGAAGGAGACGGGGTGCGAGGCACAGGATCAGTCACCCCCCCCCCCCCCATCACACATCCCATAGTGCTACTGCACACTGTTAATTGTCATATGACTTCACTGGAGTACATGTCCTTCTGGCCCCAAGGCATGGCAGACTGAACAGCAAAGCTTCTTTGCCTGTAGTGATGCTGTATCCATTGGTCTAAAGGCAACAACACAAACTGGATGTGTGGTGTGATGTGCACGGTATGCATGCTATGCATGGATGCTGAACTGAACATCCTGAACCGTGTTCTGTTTCCCTGGAACCTGATGCCTTAACAGTGGACACCGTAAACTGAACATTTTCATCATAGGTAAAAAAAAAAAGAACTTTCAACAGCCTCCAGTGTTTGTATGCACTGTATGTACAGATCATATACTGTTTAATACTGTATAAATAAAGGCAAAATACAGCTTTAATGAAAGAAAAAATGTGGGGAATACGTATTAAAAGGGCTGCAATTCCTATATGCTTCAGCCGATATTGATGTAAATATCCACAAATTAAAGCTGACAGTCTGCTCTTTAACCTCATATTCACTCATTGTTTCATTTAAAAATGAATGTGCTGGAGCACAGAGCTAAAACAGCAGAAGCAGTGTCACTGTCTAAATACTTATGGACCATACTCTAAATGATATATAATAACACATGAATGTAGAAAAAGTCCCCCCCAAGGAATAGCAGTATGACACCAACACTCATGTTGACAAAACCTGCGTGTTTTGTGATGATTATAATGAGCTTATTTGTTTCTGTAACGTTCACTGCTGTTTGATTTCGGTGCTGTACACCAGGGAGGGAGAAGTGGGTTGAGCTGATTAGAACAAGGTGTTGAATTTTCTGTGTTGGTTTAAGTGTAATTAGTTACTAATTCTTGGTTTATTCAATTCCACCTCCCCGAGGCTGGTGGGTATGGAAATCAAAACAGCATTTGTATTTATTTATTTATTTTCGCCAGCACGAGCATGAGCTGCAGATATCTACCCGAAAAGCATTTGAGCAAGATTACCCAGAAGGCCTTGCATAATTTGTGCCTGGAGTTTTGTTCTCTTCCTTTCTTCCCTTTGCAGCTAAAGGCTAGAATATGAATCCACCAGGAGGCCGTGGGCATGGCCTGAAACTACGGGGGGAGGGGGCGGGGAGGGAGAGAGGGAGGGAGGGAGGGAGGGAGGGAGGGGAGGAGGATAGGGAGTTAAGTTGTGGCAGTTCTAACAGCATTAAACTCCTCCCCACGCATCTTCTTTTCCCTTTTTCTCTCAGGTCGGAGCAGGCGATTTTGAAGGCCGGCGCTGTGACCGCAGTGCCGCCCGGACGAGAGCGCGCTCTCTCTCCTCCAAAGCCCCCGCTGCCAGCTGCTGTCTAATTCTCACCCCGCAGCCTCGCAGCTGAGCCGGGTGGGGGGGGGGGGGGGGTAAAACACACCTGTCAACCGAATTCCTCCCTCCCTGGGCGGCGCTACTGGCGATCATGCTGTATGTCACCCTGAAGGGCTGCCAGAGGCAGTAAGCACAGGCAAAGTCTGGATTCCGCTCCAGACCATGGGGCCCAGCCACACGTGAACAGGATGAGCCACCCAGCAGCCATTTTCATTTTAATGAAAAATTTACTCATGACATGACTTAACGTATGTTCTTATACTTCTTAACTTACTTTCTTATAACTATATTGTAAAGAATAGGTGGATAAGCATTTTCACCAGTGCTTTGCAAGGACGAGTCACCTGGCACATGCTGTATTTGACCGAAAGCTCCACCATTGAACAAATCTCACCCTGTCATCTGTGAGTGGACAGCTAAAAGGTGCGGTCTCCATGGAGATCTGTGGGGTTCTGCGTCCTCATTCAAATGCAAGCCGGAATTATTCAGTGGGACCTTGACCTCCTTCACCTCTGGTTTAAGGTGTTTGTAAAAGTGAAATAGTCTCATATGGACCAATATGAGGTTTATTTCATTTTTTCTTCATGGGTAAAATGAATGAGCATATAGTTTATATATTGGTAAGTAATTAATCACCATTATCAGCATTAAATGTGTATTTTTTAAGAGGAAGTTAAGTGCAAATTTACTAATTGTTTCATCACATGGATAGGTCAGTCCACTAATCTCAGGCAATCCACATGCCATCCATACCAAATCGCCATCAGAAACCTAACCAGTACATGAACTGCACACGGTGATGCAAGATCGATGGACAATGACTTAAATCCAAAAGGCAGCGCTTCATTAGAGAAACTGATGACGTGTGGCAGCATTCGCCGAGACACATCTGACGTTTCGCCATAGATGTGCCTGAAAAGCGACAGGGACAGCCTTATGATGTGCAGCAAAACGATTCCACATAACATCAGTCTGCATAGTGTGCCACTGTAAAGACACCAGCATTGCAATTTAGAGTGCACCTCGCGTAGTTTAGTTTTAAATTAGGATTGTGTTATTAAATTATGAGGGAAATTAAGTCTAAGACTGGGTAACCATCTCTCATTCAGTGGTTCCACTTTGGAGCAATGTGTCTGTGCGACTCAATAATTTATTTATTTATTGATTTATTTATAATCGGTTGCTTCAATTCATTTTAATTTGCCACTCTGAATTTGAGCTTCATCCGCGCCAAAGAAACCGGCGCGATTTATGCTTTTTCTTAAAAAAAAAAAGATATATTAATGAACTCCGCCGCGCTCCTGAATGCTTGAGCAGATGACAGGTTGCGCTGGGCCCGAGCCCGAGCCCGTGCCTGCAGGCCCAACGCATAGCTTAGCATTAGCGATGCCGGCCCCGGGGCCGATACAAAGCGCGGGCCGCCCGCGGCGGCGTCGCTGACAGATAATACATTTACCGCTCCGCTGAAAGGCCTCCATTGTCTCCCGCTTTTTTTTTTTCGCCCGCGAGAGAGAGAGAGCGTCTGCCCTCCGCAGTTTATTAACCCCTGACTTATCGCGGTGATGGATGGACACCCCTGAAGAGCCAGAGCAGGGATCATTAAAAACGCCGCGCCCGCCCGTGGGAGACTAAAGTACCGTCGTAACTCTTCTCGCTGTCCACACCCCCGCCATTACTGTACGGCCCGGGTATTTGTGATGCTGTTCGCCTTAATGCCTGTGGAAGTCGCCTTGGATAAAAACATCAAGCACAAAAAAAATGAGAGATGCTTATAGTATATGAATTTAACGCAATGTTCTTATAATATGACAGTTCAGTAATGTCACTGATTGCAACTCAGGAGACCTCAATCTTCCAATAATTGTTTATGTACAGTTGCTTGAATAGACAAGGTTAAATGACCATATTCTCAGACGAGAACACACATGCACATCCAGGACATTTTGGTTCTCAAAACGGGTGGGAAATACGATTTTTTTCATCTTGCGCAACCGTGTCTGCTTGTGTGTGTACGCATGCACGTGCACGGCTAAAATAAAGCAAGAATGTAACCATTTTGGCAACAGTAAAAACAACTCCAGAAGATACGTCATGACAGAGACACTACATGTATAATTATGCCCCGTCCAATGCCTTGCAGGCTCCCAGATGTTTGCCACTCTCACGATTCTCCTACGCCAGACCAGGAAATAATCAGGAACAGCATCCATCTGAAACGCTCGCCTGTTTTTGTCTTTCTTCCCCCGTCACAGCCAAGACGAGACCGAAAATAATTTTTAAAAAAGTGTGCATATACTGTCTAGATACACGTATAATCAACTCACCCCATTGATTTAAGAGTGGTGAACACACACAGTGCAGAGCAGTTTTGTAAAGCAGTGTGTGGAAAGCACGGTCATCGCAGAGGACATGCGAGAGCTCCATGCTGCTCAGATTTCAGCAGGAAGTTCCCTCTCCAAGGTCTCTCAATAGCCGTTTGACCGGTCCTACGCAGTTCCGGTCCACAGTGGTGGAGAACCCTCGTTATTCTCAAAGATATGTTCTACTTCTGAGAATATTGTTTAGTCGGTCCAGGTCTCTGCAAATGTGCAGCTTGTTTTTTTCTACAAGTACATGGATGAGCATTACAGACAACTTAAATTGAATTGCAAGAACTGAATTTGAAAGCGAATTGAATTTTTAATCTTTAAAATTTAAAGTGAAAATGGAATGCTGTTTAGACCACATCCAATTTCAAACCATGACATTCAATTTCAAATAGTGAAACAGAAATTCCGGTCATGCAATTCAAATTCAATTTCTGCTAGCACTTAAACTCTACCCATTCTTTTCAGCCAGAATAAAACATCACATTTTTCAAGCTTTTTTTATCCTTTTAATTATGAAATTTCAAATGTATCAGAACCACCTGTACCAGCTCCCTGCTCAGAATTATCTGCTAATTTAGGACATTATGATCTCACAGATCTTGCATTTACAAAAAGCAAACCATATGAAAATTCCAGCACGTGTCAAACCCACTTTTACTTCTGAACATCATGCACAGTCCATGGAATCCACTCGAGTAGCAGGTAGACAGAGACACGGGACTCGTGTCAAGTGTGACTGAAGTGTGATAGCCTGCTGTACATGTGGAAAGAAGGTGTGATCTGACATATCAAAGTTTTAAAACAAACTTCTCATCTAGGAACCTGCAAGCAGGTCTAATCGCTGGGAGAGGGAAGGGAATTTTTTTCAACTGGCTGTCAATCACAGGACTCCTGAGGATTCGTGACATGCTTTTTTTTGTGTTCTGACAGGAGGAAAAAAAAAACTTCTTTTGAAAGTTCAGTCGTTCTTCATTTTCAAAACATAAAACAAACTAAACGAAAAAAAAAAAAAAACATATCCTGACGTTTGCCGCCAAGTTCCGGCTGCTTCCGAAATGTCCGTAGGTTGTGGGACAGGGGGCAGGCCCCGCCCCTAGTCCAGCTGCTCCTGCTTTATCCTGATGACAGAGGGACAGCGCTGTCCCCGCCTGACCTCTCTCCTCAGGACGTACTCGCTGAACTGGGAGGAGTCTACGCCCCCTCCGCAGGAGCCCACGATCTCGAACCCGCGCTGCTGCAGCCTCTCCAGGACCTGCGGGACACAGGGAGCGCCGTGTCGTCATGACTACCGCGCACACGTCGACGCGGTGTTGCTATGGCGACCGCACGCGGTGCTACGTAGCGTCGTTACAGTGAACGCACAGTGACTCGTGAGCAAACACCATTATAACCACAGCATACAGAAGAGCACAGTGCTGCTACAGCAACCGCACACTGCCCTTCACCAGAACAGCATAGGGTCTCAGACTGAGGTCTGAGAAATCAACCCAGAATACACCAAAAATGCAAAGTTAATTTGCATATCCAATTTTTTTTTTTTTTCAGTGCCATATTATGAAAATTTTAATTAGCAGGACTTCATGTTAATAACTAATGGATATGAAAGCTGGCAGGGAGGACTGAGAGATAGACTGAGAAAAAAAGTTATGGAGTGCAGCATTTCTGTTCAGACTGCTTTCCCTCTCCCTAATAAACCC
Source organism: Anguilla anguilla (assembly GCF_013347855.1). Lineage (NCBI taxonomy): Eukaryota > Metazoa > Chordata > Actinopteri > Anguilliformes > Anguillidae > Anguilla > Anguilla anguilla. The sequence goes on along the minus strand of NC_049208.1, from coordinate 11,805,524 downwards.
CGAGAAGCTGTGCAGCAGGGCCCCAGCATGCGCACACGACAGCCAAACGCTGCTGCCTTGTAGACATTCGCAGACATCACCGGGGGGCCTGGAGATCACATTCCATTAGAGAGCCCCCGGGGTGCATTGTGGGTAATCCGTGGCACTGTTGGCATTCTCAGGAGCGCGGCGGCCTTCGGCGGCCATACCACGTGCCAAACTACAAAGATCTGCACCCCCCCTCTCCCCCCCCCCCCGGCGATCTCCATCTCCTCTCCATTAGTGCAGCTACAGTGGCCCGGCGGCAGCGGGTTTTAATAACCTAGCAGGATTACGGCAGGACTCGGTACAGCACGTCCCTGCCTGCTCCTTCCAAGCTCCGAGAGAGAGAGAGAGAGAGAGAGAGAGAGAGAGAGAGAGAGAGAGCGCGAGAGAGGGAGAGAGAGAGAGAGGGAGAGAGAGAGAGAGAGAGAGAGAGAGAGAGAGAGAGGGAGAGGGAGAGGGAGAGAGAGGCCCAGCATGCATCTGTGCTGGAGTAACAGAACAGCAGAGACACGCTGTGCACCCAAGTGGCTGTTTTGGGGTGCGAGGGGTGCGGTCTGGGGATGACCGCTCGAGACGAGCTTCAAGGCCAGCCCCAGAAGGGAGCGAGTCCAGAGGGGAGTATGAATACGAGAGGAACACACCGTGTGCAGGAGGGGCTGTTTCAGGGCGCTGTGCAATATGACTGTCTTTTATTATCTTTTCCTACAGTGCCAGAAGATGGAGTGAAAGCACAACATGGAATTTAAAAGATGAGACCTCCCAAAAAACAAATCTGGCAATAATAATAAAGCAGCAACATCATCTCTCTCCATTGCTCTCTCTCTCTCTCTTTCTGTCTCACTCTTCCATTATTTCCTCTCTCCCTTCTCTCTCTCAGTAATGTATGTATACTATGTATACTCTGCTTCTTTTGTATTCACTCTCTGCTGCTGTAACACCCAAATTCCCCCCCCCTGGGGATTAATGAAGTGTTATCTTCTCTGATCTTATCTTAACTGACTGATGGCTTGGCTCCCGCAGCAGCGAACACCAGTACTGGTTATTACCACTAGGGGGCAAAGGGGCAGTAAAATGACCATTGAGCATTCTGAAAAAAGAGCACAAATAGCTTCACACCTCTTGAATCGTAAATCCCACTGAATCTTTAATTTGTCATAATTTCATTAAACTGAATAATCTAAATATGCTTATATATATATATATATATATATCACTGTAAGCTGACGAATAGGCGGTTAAAAGATTTGAAATAAACAGGGCAGAGATAACGGGGGAGGGGTTGCAGCCGACGGCAGGTGTGCGGTGGCGGCCCGTCTCACCTGTACGGAGTTGAGGTGGCAGTAGCCGTTGAGCGGGAAGCGGATGACGTGGGTGGAGTCGTGGTTCCAGCCGGAGTTGACCGAGTTGCACATGACGTCGCCGATCTCGGGGAAGATGTCCTCGATGAGGGCCTTGTCGCCGCTGAGCGTGATGCGCTCGCCCAGGTCGGGCGCCACGCGCACCACCAGGCACTCGCACGGCCGCGACGTCCGGCCCAGCTCCCGGTCCTGCCGCCAGCGCTCCAGCTCCGCCTGCATGGGCTGCAGCTGGTAGTACCGCGCCTCCTCGTACAGCTGGCTGTAGTCCTGCAGGGGGCAGCAGAGAGACCGGTACCACATCATGACACCTTTATACACTCAAACATGTCCTGTATGTCAGTGGTTCTCAGATTCAGTCCTGGGGGACCACTGTGTATGTTGGTTTTCATTCCAACCTCAACTGCAATCCCAGAATTTTAACAATTTTTCTTAATTATGTGCTTTTCATGCTTTAGAGCTGGGGTTCCAAGTCTTACCCAGAAAGGGCCACACCCGATTCTACTAATCAACCACTAGAGTCTTTTCTAAGCACCTTGATTAGTAGAATCAAATGTGTGCACCCACACTGGCCCTTTCTAGATATATGCATATCCTTGTATAACTGGCTGTAGTCAATTAGGTCGCACAGACAGGAGAGGATAAAAATTTGCCTAAAAACCGATTTCTTCAATTACAAAATGGCAATTCCATATGATTTTCTTAGGTTACGAACTTCATATTCATATATCCCCGTTCCTTTACAAAATGGCTCCTTTGCTGAAGCAGTTCTGCATTATCAGTCCCTCGGAGAGTAGCCAATCAGCTCATGCGGTCATTCGCGCTCCCCCAGGGCACACTGATAATTAAGAGTGAAATTACCACCTTCGGACTCACGAACTGCATACATATGCCTGATATAAGAGCGCGCGCGGTAGGAGAACCGGCTTCCCGGCAATGATTGGATCCGATTATCGCCGTTGCCACGGTCACACTAATCCTTGGGCCCGACACATTAAAACACAATTAAGGCACCGAGCCATTAAATCACAACCGTTAATAAGATATACATTCCAGAATATAGAACCCGGAATCCAAAGAATACATTTGCAAAGTATATATACACACACTACATTCTAAATCCACTGCCCAATAGATAATGATATGGATATATCATTGCATGCACAGGAATCAATATATTCTTTGTAGTTTGGTTCTTGTGTCTGAAGACACACTGTTATAATATTACCTTTCTATGGGGGGGATGACACTTTGGAGCTGCAAGTACATGCAGAGGATGTTTTCCCTTTCTCTCCCGATTAGGAAAGCCCAGATGTTATTCGTAAACTAGCCTCATCGCATTGATTCAGGAGAGTTCAGAGAGGTACGGCTCTCCCCTGAGACACTGCCATGCAGGTCACGGGCATCGTACTGGCCAATGTAGAACGCTTGCTTATGAAGCGACATGGCTGTGCCACCAACCATTGGGCACTACAGCCAACGGGGATTTGATACAGGACCAAGGGGACACTGGATCAGTGCCATAAATGGATGAGCCACCCAGCAGCCATGAGGGGTCCCTTTTTTTTTTCCAATGAATAATTCTGAAGAATGCTGATTTTTAACCCACCCCATCCCCCCCCTTAATGGGGGATTCATATACTATTCTGGTCTGTATGTAGAGGACCGTTACCGAGTGAATTACCCCCGGTGTTAAATTTAAATTTAAATTTAGCCTCTCCCACTACCACCCCACTTCCCATTTCCCCTGTCCTACATTACACCCACCCCACACCCTCTTAGCCCACGTATGCCTAACAGGGAACACACACTCATACAGAGACATAACCAGAGCTGGCCCGACGGCTGTCGGAGAGCGCCGGGGGAGATTTTGGACTGACCTTGAAATCGTCAGGAATGAGGAGTTTGGAGGTCCTGAGGAAATTGAGAATGTACCGGAACATGTGGCCGTCCCTGTCGATGAAGTAGTGCTGTTTGAGGCTGTCCAGGACGATGGGCTCTGTGCCATCGAAGAGCCGACCAATTCTGTGTGCGGGGATAGACACAGAATCAGAAAATATCCCTTTAGGAGTGAGCATATTTACTTCTTTTTTTACTATGTTTAGCTGAAACTCTGGTCTTCCCTTTTTACGGGATTGTGTTTTATATTATACAGGATACAGCATTTATGCGGCTGTGCGCACGAATTGTATTTTATGTGATTTACACGGGACTGTGATTGACATGTAAGACAGAGACAAAGCATAGGAATAATGGGGATGACCTGATAAAGTGGTCAGTGCCATCTGGTAATGGGCTGTTGGGGCAAGATGCCAGCCTGGGGCATTGCTTAAGGGAACCCGGGCTATAAGGATCCACCCATCCAGATGGCCCTGCCCTGGATACTTTGTTTTAATGCTGCTGGGACATCTGACAGATTAACAAAAATAAATCATTCATACTTTGCTGATTTTATTCTTTGTAATCGTCCATTCCATTTTTATTTTTTGCAGGTGTCGTTGTCATTCTGCTTAACATGATACTGTGTGTGTGTTGTGAGAATCCTGTTTGGGAAGGACATTTTTTTTAAAACTATATAATCGCAACCACTGATTCAATCAATAGAACCCACAGATTGACAAAGCTTTCCAAAAAAACACCTCCACCAAGGTCGACTGCACATGGTCTTTCCTTGGAAAAAAAGACAACACCATAATATCCATTTCTGCAGTGACTCATTCAATTCCCATAAGTGCTGCGTGGGAAAACTCTTTTACACGACTCCATAAAAACAAAACAAAAAACACAAGATTCTGAAAAACCTGTCATTGCTGTGGATGGCTACCATGCCATCAAGATTGACTAACCCTTTTAAAATACCAGGAAATGTTAGCGAACTGAACCACGGGACTCCAGGAGTCATCCCCGAACGTGACAAAGCATGCGTCTCGTGCCCCGTAGCGTGTCCCTGTCCTTTTAACGAGATCGAAACGTCGGAACCGTCACATCCACTGAGCTACGGCATCAGCTCGCCGCTAGCCCCCGCCCACCGGCCCGCGGGCGCTCTCCTTCATACGCCAGCTCAGCTCGGCGCGTGCGATCACTGCGAACAGCCTGAGCGCGTGACATGCTCCGCGAGTCCGTGGGCTCGCGCGCATCATATCTGGCTGCTTATTTGACGCATTAAAGTTGAAACAGGCCTGTCGTTTTCGCCGATTACGCACTGAAAAATGCCGATTCAAAATGTATATCAAGGACAAGGTACCGTTCCAAAAACCGTAAGAATCCTACAACATTGTACTATCCAATACTATACTAAACGAGAGAGTGTACTATGAATAAATATAAATGGTGAAGCCGTATCCGGACTCTTACCTGGATTCGGGATACTTGGTTAACGTGGCCAGGCTGCTGGTATACATATGGCCGCCCACGTCAATGTGCACAGGCGCGTTGGACTTGGTGAGCTGTGCAGGGGTCGGGATGCCCTGGCTACTCAGTGGAGATACAGGTGATCGTGTTGCCATGGGCCTGGACATGCTAGATTGGTTATCCTACATGAAACACAAAATACATACATAAATCACTGTACACAGGTTCACAAAGTGGTACAGTGCTGGGTACAGTGCCATTAAAAAGTATTTCCCTTCCTCATTTTCTCGGTTATTGCATATTTCTCACACTGAATTGTTTCAGATATTTAGACAAAATGTAATATTAGACAAAGGTAACACAAAACACATTTTAAAAATAATTTCATTTATTAAATAAAATTATCAAATACTCATACCATGTTAAAAAAAAGTAATTGCCCCCTTAAACTTAATAAGTGGTTGCACCACCTTTAGCAGCAATAACTGAAACTCTTCCCATAATTTTATATCAGTCTCACATCATATCCCACTGCTTTATTTCAGATAAATTGGTAGGTTGTGAGCATGGACTGTTCGTTTCAGGTCCACAGAATTTCTATCGGGTTCAAGTCAAGACTCTGTGCAGGCCACTTTAAAATTTTTGTTTCTTTTCAGCCATTCAGAGGTGGACTTGTTTAGTCTTGCTGCATAAAACAACATTACGCTTCAGCTCATGGACAGATGAGCAGACATTCGCCTTAAGAATTATCTGGTACAGAGTACAATTCATGGTTCCTTCAATAATGGCATCCCCATACCATCACACTACAACCACCATATCTGACTGTTAGTGTGATGTCCTGTGAAATGCTGTATTTTCTTTACATCCATACATACAAAACCAAATCAGTTTCCCAAAAAGTTCCACTTTTGACTAAAACGTGAGAGGAGCATTGATGTTTCTCTTGCTCATCAGTGGTTTCCACCTTGCTACTCTCTCCCATCAATCCCATTTTGCCCTTCTTTCTTATTGTGGAGTCATAAACACTGACCTTAACTGAGGTTAGAGAGGCCTGCAGTTCTTTGCATGTTCTTCTAGGGCTTTTTGTGAATTCTTGGACGGGTTGTTGTTGCACCCTTGGATAAATTTTGGCAGGCCGGCCACTCCTGGGAAGATTTATCACTGTTCCAAGTGTTCTCCATTTGAAGATGATGGCTCTCACTGTGGTTCGGTGGAGACCCAGAGCCTTAGAAATTGCTGTATAACCCTTTCCAGACTGATGTATTTCAACAACTTTCTTTCTCATTTCTTCTGGAATTTCCTTAGATCGCGGCATAGTGTGCCAAACTTTATGGTGACTACTTCACTGTGATGGTAAGGTTCAAAATAAGTGAGATTTAGATGCAACAAGGCTGGTTGCAATCAAGCCTAGCTGCGTTCAATCAGATTAATCTTATTATCAATTAAATTCAGTTAATTGGTTGATTGAGTAACTAAGGGGGCAATTACTTCTTTTAAATATTGGTGATAAATGGGTTGTTGGTGTATGATAACTTTTTTCATTAAATAAATGACATAATTAAAAAAGTGTTTTGTTTTTACTCAGTTTCCTACTGTCTAATATTACATTTTGTCTAAAGATCTGAAATCATTCAGTGTCACAAATATGCAATAAGAGGAAATTAGGAAGGTGCAAATACTTTTTCAATCTCACAGTAACTTCTGAAAATGTTTTGAAATAATGCCGGCCGTCCTACAATCAAATTTTGTCTGTAAAATGAAGTATTTCCAAACGACCTAACTGGCTTTCTCATGAACCGTGTTTTGTGAAATAACAATTTCATCATTTCTTGTTAATTCCAAATAGTTTATTTCAAAGTTTTGCGAAATTTGGCAGATCCTTTTTTCTCAACATTTAAATCTGATTGGCTAAACAAACCCTTGCATTCTCTATCCACTTTGATACACCCAGGTCATCACTGCAAACAAGAAAGGAGTTCTCTTTCTGTGATTGGAATGGGTATGTAATGCTGCATTCCCTGGGGTTAATTTTTCATAAACTCTATTTAGCCTTGACAACTTTTAATTAACCGTCCAATTAAATTTCCAGTTAAATACAGGTGTTAATGAGACCAATGAGTGTTCTGAATATAGTCCTGTAAAAGCAAGACAAGGGAAACCAAATAATGAAGTCAGACTGGCTTTCATTCTTTTCCTCAAATCGGGGACTGATTACACCTGAGACACCTGGTGAGTGGCATTTCTGGCCAATTGGTGACATAAACCAATCATTTACCGATCAGGTAAAAAAGAAAACCTTCTTTCCTCAGGAGCCATATTTGAGTATCCAGGCAGTAGGCTGCTGTACTATTAGAAAGTAGACAGGCTTCCCAGCTTATGTTGGTCTGCATAGGGCATATTTATAAGGCCCTGCAGCCCACTGATGGCGAAATCTGTAAGCAGAGATGCATTTAACCAGATGTTCGCTTTATTTAATCTGCCCAAGCACAATAAATGACCCGGAACGTATTAGCAGAAGTCCAGACAGGAGGGATTTAACCTGGAATTGTAGTTTTGGAACCTCAGTAAGAATGTTGTGCATCTTGACAAGAGTGCTGTCTGTGGTCCAGTGTGCGCCTACTGAGTACCACTGGGAACCTCCTCTTCCTCTTAGTTTCATTTTGAGTGCACCATAATCTTCCTCATTGACCCTCTGGGATACCAGCTAGTTCTAGGGTAGGACTGTAGATCTACTATTCTGGGGAAGGTCATAGGTCTGCTTCGTTTCACCTTAAAATGAGCAACCAATTTCATCCCGAGGAACCAGGTGATGTGAGTTAACTCTGTAATCCACTACTCTGATGAATCAACTAAGCACTGAACAGCAATGAAAACAACCCCAATCTGTAGCCCTCCAGGACCAGGGTTAGTGGGCCCTGAGCTTGTTCCTTTTCTTTCACCACTGTTTGTCCCAACTGCCTGAAGGCATTTTCCCCCCAATTTTAATGAATTGCGTCTGTAATTCATCGGAGGCAGACCATGGCCTGCTCCTTCTACAGCTACATAATGAGTTACAGATGAAAAGCACAGGAACAGACAAAAGCAGGGTCTTTACTGAAGAAAATATAATGCACAGTCGGACGTGTGGATAGGAAACCCAGGTCTTTGGAGGACCAGAAATGACTCTGGTTTTGGCTCTGTCCAAACCCAATAACTGCTAATCTGGATTCCTTATCAGTCTTTAAGAATGCAGGTGCAAGTGCCGGAGGTACCTGGCATTTCACCGATGAGGTGCCGCTTTAAGACTAAGACTTGAAACAAATTTATGAAACTGTATGATCAGAAGCTTGTAATTTACCAAAAATCCATAAACATCTTTGGGAACTGCAGATCCAGGATCCCCTATCCCTGAGCCAACCCACCACCTTCATTGTACAGGAAAATACACTGGACTTTAAAGGCTGGAATTATCAATGGGTAATGATCTGCCTTAGTGTTGGCAACTACAACTAATTCCAGGGCTATAACAAAGATAGCAGACAACTGGAAGTATACTTTTGTAAAGAAGAGAAGTCTCCTAAATAATTAGATGCATCATTTAGATGATGACAACAACAACAACAATAATAATGTTGAGTAGTAGTACCTTTAGTACCTTTGGTCGATAGCTTCCAGTGTTTCACTAAGAGGGCTTGGGCCTGGTCTTGAAGCTGGTGTGTTGCGTAAGAATGCAGATGCAATGCCATGACTTTGGGGCATGCACTCTGGGAAACAGGAAGTAAGACTAGCTCTTCTGTCTGCCCATGTGCGCCTGCAGTTATTCAAATGCATAGCATTCAATCCTTTATCTTACTTTCAAAGGACTCAAAGCACTGCGCAAACATTACAGCCCGTGTGTATGCAGACACAGACAACCGCTGATTTCAAACCAAGCTCAGGTCCATTAAACACAAGTGTTTTGAGTACAGCTTGTCTACATTATTTAACTGGAAACTCGATATGAATGGTTTCTCCAACCACACAGGACAAATCTGCAGCTAGGTTTCTGGAACAAAGGCTACTTGGAAAAACTTCTGAGCCTCAAAAATGTTCTCAGCTGAATGGTTACATTCCACTGATGAACATCAATCAGAGCTGGAACGGTTAGATCAGGCATCAAAGGCCATGCGATCGTGGTTTTAAACGGTCAGAGAGTAATCTCCGATCACCCTCAGCAACAAAAACATTTGCAACAGGTCTTAGAAGTCATCAGGCTTAGACCACAACCACAAACGATTACAATAGCTACTGAAAGTCATCAGACTCAACTTGATTTTCCATCCCTAAAATCCCTCAGCAGTCTCTGGATTTGCTGCATGTAATCAATGGACCTATTGATGCATTTACGTAAATCACAAGCAATTGTTAAATGCCAAAATGCAATATAATTGAAATTGTTTTCTCTTCCACTACATTACAACCGACTTCCTCAGCTACTTTTTTTTCTGGGACGCAAGAACTATTTATCCATCCTCTCTCCAAGCACATCTGCATTATTTCTAGAGAGGCTGATTTTTATTAATGCAGCTGCAGCAGAAATGCAGTACTCAATATTCTTTAACGCACGGACATATAAACATACATAAACACTCTAATGCCAAGATCAACACATAACTTCATGCAACGTCATTCTGTACAGCAACCTTAGCAGCTTGCCTGGGCATCGATTCTACCCTCTACCAGAACCAGTCAAAGTCTGGTGAGGAGAGAACATCTCCGCAAGTTTACATCTTCTGACAGCTCAGAGGACACGTCCAACACCAAACACATAAACTTGAGACATTTATGTACAGCTTTTGCAAGTGAAAATCCATTCTGAATAATGGAACACTTGCTGCAAATTTTCAGTTCCTGTAATAAATGCACAGGCATCAAAATTTGTTTCTGTAATAGATTCACTGGCAAATTAGAGAAGCACACAAAGCGATTTTTACATAAACGGAATCTAAAACCTACAAAAAGCCTAAACATAAAATACAATTCAATAAGTGCTTTACATAAACTGCATTAGAACCTGTTAATTAATCTAGAATTTAATGAATTTAATGAAATGAGGTGGCCACACAAAAGCCAAATGCATCGGACATCAAAATCCTACAATCCGATACGTCGGACAACCACCCCTCAGTTACCTGTACTTGTTAATCTTATTCCATCAGTTCATCCTGTAAAGCCTTCACTGGGCTTAGCGCTAGACCAACATTAAACGAACAAGAAATGATTAAGAGACTTTTTTTTTTTTTTACATTTTTATTTCCCCTGCAGAAACTTCACCCAAGATGACTCATACTACTGGCCTGCGTGCGCTCCTTAAAACGTGTAGGAGAAGTTCCAGGCCTCAGAACCTAACTCACAATTAGTTGCCGTTAGAGTTTCAGCCCTTTCAGGGTACCGCCAGATTCCACTGCTCATCTGTATGCGGTTTGTACGCACAGCGATAAGAGCAGCCAGAAAGCAGAGATATAGGGTTTTTTTTCCGATAAAAAAGACACATACAGTTTTTGAATGCAATTCTTTAATCACTAGCGAGTAGGGGAATCCCTGAGGGGAATGTGAAGAAACGGTGGGCATGTTTCCACAAATATTTCTTGGCTTGTGTGTAAAAGCAAAAAACAAACAAAAAGACAGTGTGTAGGACTGCGCCTCATGAAAGAAGGCTTATTTGCTCCCTTATGAATTTACAGTGAATTTGGGAGGGGAGGGTGGGGGCGCTATAAAGAACAGTGTGGTTCAAGAGCAAAATACTTAGAGCTGTGCTGCTGTGAAGAAACAGAACTCACCTCCTCTGTGCTGCGCTACCGTGGGCAGCACAGGTGGGAGCACAGGTTTCTAACGTAGGCTGTTCGAACTGTTCCACAAACAGCCACTGCTTTCCCACAAAGGCAGAGTAGTCTCTTAGCATTTTCATACTTTCAGCCACAGTCGCAATCACAAAATGCAACGTTTTGCTGACAACTAGAAATGCTACAGTCCAAAGCAATGTGGTTATTTCCGCACCGTGTTGTTACGTTAAACACACACCCAATCTTCTCTCAACAATATCAATACATTTGCCCTCCAAGGTAGGTAGTGTTTCTCCCAGCTGAATTGGTGTGTGAAGGTGTTCAAATAGAGAGCAAACCCCACAGATTAGGCATTGCGGGTCCAGATTTAATCATGAGCAATGGTGACAACTCTCACACTTGAGATTGTCTCCCCAAAGCTAGGTTGGGCTCAAATTGGCCATGATCAAATGCGCTGTACAGCTTTTTTAGGGCATTATGTCAAAATGTTCCTCATTCAAACAGGTTAGGCAACATCACCAACCAATGTCACTGAATTGGTTTTCTACTTTCGACCTTCTCTACAGCAAGTACAGAACCGAAGTACAACTCAGGAGCTCTGGCTTGGTTACATCTTCCCAGCTGAACACATCTACAAAGTTGATGCAGGGAGGATGCATGTGCATGCACGCATATGCAGGGATTTGGGACTCTGGGGGGAAAAATGCACATATTGCACCCTCGTCCAGGGACACTATAAATAGAACAGCCTCACCTATCGCACGGGATGAAAACCTACAACGGTTCCAAGTCCAAAACCCCAACTGATGCTACTGTAAGCCAGCAAACGTGCGGTCCATTCAGAGACAGCGGTTACGTTTGCAATGTACAATTAAAGAAAACTGGCCGTCACCCCAGTCAGATTCACTGCAAACTCCATCGAACTAAGTAAACGAAATAAGTAGCACGGAAGAATAGTCCGTGTAATGGTCAGATGACAAAAGTTAGATCTCACTCCGAACTCGCAACGATAAGAAATGAGTAAGGAACGCAGAGATGAATATCTCTTTAGCTTTGTTCACACAGCGTCATTAAGTAGAGTACAATTTCAGCTATCACGCTGACGTGATTGAAAACGTGTAGGAAAGTCACACATGCGTACCAGTCACACAGCAGAATAATGAATTGGTATGCTAGTTGATCAGCATCACTGTAAATAATGAAGATACATAGTCGTTAGCCTACTCTGAAACATACAATTTTTTAAAAACATGCCTTGATTTCAGGACATCTCAATCCAAACCGATCCGAAGTAGGTTTAGCCAAACACCGTTTATCTGTTATAAAAGTCCCACGCCATAACCAAACGACGACTTTAATTCCGTCCACGTCGACTTGCTAGGGAACATTCAAATGTATAGCGAGTTTCATTTTGCTCAACTTCAAACATAAAAAGAAAAGACACGAGTTTCTTTGCCATTACTTTCGGCTCACGCATTCTGTGTCCAGCAAGACTGGTCTGTCGTTGTAATTCCTGAGGAAAACGGCACTGGGGACCGTGCTCTCGGGCATAAAAATACACTTTCTGTAGGTAAAATAAATGGTCGGGGAGTCTCTACAAAGGGACGGCAAGTACTAAGAGGTGATTCATGGATTTAGCATTGACGTGCGTGTAATGGGTGCCTCCTGTCTAACAAAATTACAAAAAAAAAAAAAAAAAACCCTCAGGCAAAATTACTCCACAATGGCGCCTTTCATTAACAGATCTAGGACACACAGGACACGAAACTGGTAGCGAACAATCAAAGATAGGGCAAAGCAACTGCCCTAAAATAAAAGTCGCTATGATAGTGTATAGGAAAGGCACACAAGAAAATGAAGAACTAGTTTGTTTTCGGAGCTTTAGCGTCGTGCCCGTAGTTAATTTAGACCGAGGGCGCAATGGTTTCTCGTTCGAAGGGCGAGCGAATTCCAGGCGAATAATGCACGACTTTTGAATACTGTAACAGGGATTTAAAGACAGCTACAGCGACTAAAACACCCAACATTTCCCAGGAAGTGGTTAAATATTTTTTTCTGTTAGAACTGTGGCGCTTCTCTCGTGGCACATGCGTAAAAGCGGCTGCGCGCTAACTGTCCCAGCCTTACCAGCCTCAGCAAATAATTGCAAAACGCATTTAGCTGTTCTTACCTGAAACAACGACAAGCATCAAGTATTTTTCACCTCTCCTTTCCTCCGATTTCGCCCGCGATCTGCTTCCCTCGCAACACTAGAGAGAAATGCAATAGCTTGGCTTAGGTAGACAGAACAAAATACTGAGAATACTTGCTCCAGGGCTTTGAAACCCCTTAAGGCAAAGATCAGGATACAATTAGCTCATGCCTCTACCCAGCCTAGACCGATCTGCAAAATAAAACTCTAGTTGAATTAACAGAACACAAAGGCACTGCATTGGCCTTATTTAGAATGTTTTTTTATTCCTCCCAAAAATGTATACATATTACAAAAGATCTAGCAATTTTCCGGCTTTTAACAGTCACTCCTTCCTCCAGTGTGCGGATTGCCTTCCTCTTGCACGGAAAAGCTGATTTTAATCGTTATGATTAGTTTTGATGTAACGTTCCCTCAGGCGCTTTCTGCAAATGGATGGAGTGTTTCTTTGCCAGCGAGGGAAAGGGAGCAGATGATGACAATTATATAGATTGTTGGTCGTGTCTTAGTTAAACATTCATCTCTTCATGTCCGTTTCAGAAGTAGGAACTGGCAAAACACACATTAAGGAGGTCGTGCAACCTGTTGATTGTGGTCATTAGTTCTAAATTGATGAATGATTTGGGGGAATGTTTTCTTGTATTTCCCTTGCACGTGCATTCGTTTAACGGCGACCTTATTAATGGACCCTTCTTTATAAAAAAGGGCTGCTTTATGGTTTCATCAACTAAACACTACGCTATAGTCAATCCATGACTACACAGGAAGTGACGTGCCAGTGAAACATCTAACATCTAAACCATCTAAATTAATTTTGTGTGAAGGTCAGTTATCGCATGAAATCATGTTTACTGAATTTCAGTTCTCATAATATCATATCATTTTATACAATCTTCTATTGCTTTAAGAAAAAAAAAGTAATTGAGCTTGTCTTTTAAACAAAGGCATATTTCTTAAAATTAATGTTATTTTTATTTATATGCCATAGATAAAGCAAAACATGTAAACATGGTCCAATATTGGGACTGGCAATGGGGTTTGTGTTTCTGTCTCCTGGACGGACTATCTTAACCTTACAATGTTTAAGGCAGGCCTTCTACCCTAGAGAGACCTAGGTTTCACCCTCATACCATAAAAACATTTGAATGCAGTACTAAATGTTGCAGAAAGTGTCTGGTAGCTTGGTGCTGGGTATTTCTTTGGAAGTGGAGTCGAGTGGAGTCAGTGCTTTTACCGGGATGAAAGCCAGCCCCAGTCAGAAAGGAAAAACGGTGATGCAGGGTTTTTTTTTTTTTTTTTTTTTTGGTGAACCAATTATTTAGATTGCTTACAGATGTAGATTTCCCCCTAACAGAACCAATATGGTTTAGGAGGCAGATGGATTCACACCAGAAATTAAACTTGTTCTGTTTGTGTGGTACGGAAAATCCATCATATCTGGGTGTGGTGATCTGGCATACAGGTACTTTATGGATTTTCCCCTAAAAGAACCAATGTGGGTCAGGAGCCAGCTGAGGTCACACCAGAAATTAAACTGTTGTACCGTTTGTAGGTATGCTAAATCCATTATATCTGGGCATGGTAATCTGGCAGACAGGTAATTTATGCTTTCCCGCTAATCTATTTTACCTTCAGACAGAAACGGTGATGTGCTGTGAGTGGTGCTGCCTTAATTAATGTTTCTATTTGTATTGCTGTTGCCAAGTGACTTTGTTTGCCTCAATGCATGGATCGCATGCTCTGTTTATTTGAAATCAAGCTGTTTGGCCTCAAAGTTTTCTGAAGCATTCAGCACTCCCAGCCTCTTCAATGACATCGAACAAAATGGGCGGCATCGCCACAACGTCTGACTTTCCCGTCGCATTCTGCAATTGTCTTTTTTCAAAAAAAAAAAAAAAAAAAAAAGAATATTAAGGTTGAAATATTTTTTGCGGCACTTGAATGCCAGAATTGCTACGGTGAAATGTCCAGCGTTGTAAATGGGTTGTGTGTAACTAAAGTAAGCTGTGTAAATCACTGTGGATAAGAATGTCTGCTAAATGCCTAATGTGTTTATTTCAAAGTGAGCACCCAAATGAAGAAAGTAAAGGATGAAATATAAAACAAAATGTAAGAATAAGAATTTAATGTGAAGACTGAGAATGCACTGTAGATATGGAAAAATTCATTTCCAGATGCAACACACAGGAGCCTATATATATATATATATATATATAATGTGAATATAATTTTCATTTTAAGAAGTGCATTTGACAGGTTGTGCTCCTCAAAAAAGATGGGGAGAGTGTTTCTTATTTTGAATCATAGTTGCATACCATATTCACATGCGTGCAATTTATCATAAGGGTTATTTTCTCCACTGTGGCCAAATGGGCAAACAGCAAATCTAGTGACCGGCTATGAATAAGAAGCAAGGCTGGGGGTTGTGATGGCTCCAATAAAATGTAATCCTATTACATGCTGTCCCTCTAGAGGGCAGCAATAATAATGCTTCTCTGAGGCAAGACCCAAATTTAAAATGCATTCCTCCAGTAATGTCCCGTGGACATATCTTCCCTTCTTATTTGGTAATTTCACTGGGCCTCTGCAATATTTCCCCCCAAATATTAGTTATGGGGGATGGCGGTGTAATAGTTAACAGAATGAATGTGTTTCATCAAACGCGTCTTGTGGGTTTTTACGTTGCTTCAGAACAGTCCTTTGGATTGTGGAGGGACTCTGGTCTAAGCCCCTGGAGGAAGGAGGTGGTATTACGTATTACACCCTCAACCATCCAGTATCCCGACCAGGACTCAGGTGCACAATATATGGATTAATCACTTTTTAAACGTGTTAATTTTAGCTGTTTACTTTCTTTCTTTATTTTAGAACATCAATCCTTTGGAAATCTAGTCCTACGGGCCTTTTTTCATTTTTTTGTTTTTATTTGTTTTATTAATTTTTTTATTTGAAAAATTGACATCTCCAATCCCACCCGGATTTGTTACGTACAATTCACAAACTACTGTACAAGCTGCTCATATACGCCCCCTGCTGCTGGCTCGGGAGAGTGAAGATGGCTTGTGGTTCTCCTCTGAAACACACGGTGTCAGCCAGCTGCTTCTTTTCACACCACAGTCACAAGCTGTATATGTGAACAGTAGGGGCGGAGGAGACCTAATCATTCATGTGTGAGCCACGGGTGCCTGGATGGCCAGCAGGGGGGGTTGCTTGCACAATGAACACTGCTATCCCCCCTGATTTAATGATTCCCATACATCCCTTTGGAGACGTGAAGCCTGGGGACTGTTGGCCACAGTCAGCACTGGCACCGGTCAGATTCGATCCGAGACCGTGATGCGCAGTAAAAATGAACAAACAACACCAACAAACAACAGAAAACCCTGAATGCCACACATAGTTACATATTCGCTGACTGGTGTGCAGGTGACTAGGTGACCTTTCTGTCTTTGAGCAAGCTGCCACACTGAGTGCTAAGTGCTAAGTCAACGTCGAGTGGTGACGTTGTTTGAATTTTGGCCACCGGTGCCAATTTTCCAATCAGTGTGTGCTGACTGGAAAAGTCGTGAAGGTGTAGCCCTGATAGTGACGTGCGCTTTTATTGGAGTTTCCATTCTCACGTCTCATGTTTATCCACATTCAATGTCACTCAACACTTTTCATGGAGGTGCGGATGTTCGTAAAAAATTACTCAACGGGAGCAGATTAGTCGGCAGCCGTTTTTCACGGACTAGCTTTGGCTATTGTCGAAGGCCGTGCGATCTCACTGCAGCATTGAATGTAACGTCATTGGTAACTCCCAGCAATGCGATGAGCGATAGCTCCCGGCCTGTAGCTCAGTGCAAGGTGCAGTAGCACATGCAGCATTCTGAGCCTGGTGCTGGAATGTCGAATTCCTCTGTGCCACTGGTCCCGGCAGATCGAGAATCGAACAAATTCACCCCGCGACTGGAGGAAATGAACTGAGCCGAGAGCAATAATGAAATTATACAAATGCTATTACAGTCTAGCCTGCCTCCATCCCAGTTTAATTCTAATTCCAGGACCACAGGCATTGCTGCTGGTGGAAGCTTTCACCAAATAAATCAATATTAGCTTACGTCTAAATTATTAAGTGGGTGACTTTCCTTGTTTATTGTATGAATTATTCAGCAGGTGAAACTGTAACAGGATTTCCCCCCAATGCTTAATAATAATAAATTATTATTATTATTATTTTCATAAAGACATGTTCTTTGTTGAATTATAATTATTAAGGTTTCGAAAATGGGTTTTTCAAAAACCTTAATAATTATTTGAATGGGTTCAAAAACATTTGTTGTCTTCTGAATAAATGCTTGTGATTGCTACATTGATATGCCCCTTTCATTTTTCTTTGCAGCAGCCACTCCACTCCAGAATGTTCTTCTGTCAGATTATTGATGCATATGTGAGGAGTGAGGTTTAGGTTTTGTTAGGAGCATAGAGCTAGGATCTGTGGGCCTGTCTTCCCTCAGACCAAGCAGAAAAACCCCACTGTGATGATGGGGACATTGTACCGCAGGAGAAGCTGTCTTCTGGCTGAGACTTTAAACCCACAAATAAGCAGATCTGGCCCTCAAATCCAAATCCTGCCCTGGTTTACTTTTGTCCCCGGTGTTTAACTGAATAATAGTGCTACTGATTAGCTAGACATTCACACCTGACTCCCAAGTAAAGGGAGGGTGGAAAATGAGCAGTTCTCTGCCCTCAAGGACCATGTTTTGAGTAACAGGGTTTTAAAGTAATGTCCCAGTATACTTACCAGGTCACTAAGGATAAAAATGACACTTTCTTCAATATACCCCTCTGTGTGGCTCAGGTTCCCGAAATCGTTGATGTCAAATGTGGCCACAAATGATCTCCCCTCCAGATTGGCTACAGTCCTATGTATTTTCAACCCCTGCTGACCTTGTCTCACAAGTTTGTCACTGTTTAAAATAATTATGTTTCAGCCAGCCTATTTAAGCACATTATGGCAAATAAATTAAACAATGAAACTGTTGCTAATAAAGATTTATGATCATGATGTAATATAGTGCGGATGGAATTTAAATATTTTATAATGGTTTTGTTTGGTCTGGTAACTTCAGTACATACACACCCAGCTCTGAAGGTGAATAGAGATTAGTAGACCTGTCATGAGTATTTTGGCTGTGATTGGCTCAGACGTTGAACCTGTGCCGGTTCACAAGTCAAACGTACCAATCACAGCCCTACATTCCTGCCATTTTGTTGTCCAGGCCTGTGGCGGCTACATGGTTCATCTTACGAGTGATTACATGAAACGGCATGACCTTCGACACACCTACCTCAAAAAGATTTGCATGCTTGAAATATATTCTTTACCTGTTTGATGCAACACCTGTGTCGACTGCTGAGCTGCACCGCGTACAAGTGCTATAAATAAGTTCTCCATCCTCTGCCTGCTAGCTGGAGGCAGTGTTGCTCTGTTGGAATGTGTCTGTGTGTAATTTTGACGTACAGGAAAATTATGGAGACTGTAGAGATAGATTATGGAGATAAAATGAAAAATGTCTGGTGAGATGTCACTGTAATATGTTTGAAGTTATTTATACTGTAGAAGATTCAATGCTGCTAAATTGCGTATCTTGGTTAAGCATTCAGTCTTTAACACATCGTCCTTTTATTTTAACAGCATTTTTATGTTCAAGAATACTTTGTTGAATTTTACATGTTGTAAAGGACAAAACCAGTTGGAATGAATAAGCGTCCTTAAAGCAGATATTTCCATATCACAACACGTAATGAGTAAGCGGCCTTAAAGAGACAGACGCCAGTTAGTTTGAAAGCCGTTATTTTAGACTTTATCGCCACCTTCTGGAGAAGAGCGACAACTTCGCTTCCGAGTTACGCTTCTTTTTTTTAAAAACCCCCTCACAGAATATTTAAATGGCAGCTATGCGGTATTTTTAATGATAGTTATATAAAAGCAACAGTAGAAAAATACAGTACAGCAAACAAATAGTAAATGAGTGCATAATGTTCTAGGAACAGAATATCATATTTTGTTAGTCAATGTCCATATCACCAATATTGGGACAAATAGGGTAATTATCTTATTTTCCTTGGTTATTCACTTAATCATTTCAGAGAAAACATCTTATTCAATGGTTCACCAGCATGACCCCCACCTGGGATTCAAACCTGCAACCTCAATTGACAGCACAGAAGGTTTCTCACCCACTTTTCCTCACTGCCACGTGCACGCACACACACTCATAGCGACTCCTTTATGAATTGCCAAGAAGAAGGAAAAGGACATTGCATGATCTGTTATTACCCAGAGCGGAAACTATTATTGCTTTCTTCTCCAAAGAACAAAATAATTGTTAGTCTTAATCATATGTATTAATACACATGTTAATTAATACATATGATCTGGCATATCTATAGAGCTTAAACAAGAGCACATTATTGATACTGGAAAATTGCTTTATTAGTTTCTACCCCAATCACATCTCACATTAAATATTAATGGAACCTATTATTTATTTATTTATTTTACAACATTGCAACAAGGTTATGCACAGATGTAGTGAATAACAGTTTCGTAACAATGCTTTTACAATATTTTTTCCCCACCCTCCTAACAATGTTCCAGCTGCATTGTAAAATTGTAAAGTCCAGGTCACCCTTTTTCTCTCCACAGGAAAACATTTTTTAAGACGGAAGTGCCAGAAAGCAACATTAAGACATGCTGACGAAATCGCAAGAGCACAACATTTCACAGCTCTCCACAATCTAAAATAATTTTCCCTAACTGAGTTAACACTTTAACTGGCTGTTAGAGCTAGGGGCTGTATTTACCCTTGAAAACACCACTGCAGTAAGAACTTACTGTTGACAAAACAAATACAAGCCCATCAACAACTAAAAGGCAATTCAAAGACACTTTCCGCATCGTGTGTCATGTTTTTTAACCGCTGTAGTTTGATTGAGCTTGATGATCAAAAGTTTTGAAAATGAAACTGAAAGATCCAAAAACAGTGAACTTTTGATTAAAGCAAAAACGAGAAGACAGCCAGTAACTACCACGTTACCTCCACTGCTCCGCCCCTTTCTGCCCTTTATGATGTAAAACACTCCATAAAAGTACTGACTGGAGTTTCCCCCCAATTAATGTAAAATGAGCAATTAAACTTGAATTTGCATAAACTGCCAGAGGAAATGGAAACGGAGCGTTTGAAAAGCAGAGAGCTCTGAAAACCACAGCATGCAGCGGGATTTAGAAAAACAAATACCCGCAGTTTCAATCACATAGCCTTTGCTAATTATTCATCCAAATTATTTATTAATGTGGTTTTAGCTGCCTTTATTCTGGGTGACTTACATCCATACATGTTATTTGATCCAAGTACTTGCTGAGGCAATTTATCTGAAGCAAGGTACTCAAGGGTAGGATTGCTGTGTCCCACCCGGGATTTGAAACCACAACTTTTTGATGACAAACCTTTATAAACATTATACCTTCTCTTTTCAAATGATTCATACTTACGCCTTCATGAAAATTCATATTATTATCAGTTGAAAATGACAAAAACACATAAACACACATTTAAATGACTGCACACACACACACACACACATACACACACATACATAACAACTCATATACAGACTCATGACAATTCTAGGAGTTGAAGTTATTATAACCTGCAGTCATGACTGGATTTCACACATAAATCAGCACTACAGAAGAAACCAAAATTTACTTCTCTTTGCAGGGCTTATTTGATGTGCTGGGATATGATATATAGTTTCCCTGATTTATATGGGCAGGAAGAGATAAAAAGTAGTTCAGTCATTCTTCTCCCTGGAAAACTAGCAGGAGTCAGCCAGGAGATTACAAGGTCAGCCTGCACCCTAGAGAAAGTAATGCATTCAGCAATATGTGTCTGAGACATAAATACAGGGAACTCCTGATTTAATTAGTAGCTTACTACACGCAAAGATGGACACACAGAGTATATGTTTAATGCATTATGACTCCCTATAAAATATGTGTGATTATTTTCAAATTTGTATAGGTGCCTCCTTATATATTTAACATGTATGTGTGTGTGTGTGTGTCTGTGTGTGTGTGTGTGTGCGTGTGTTAAAACTGAAGTGTTATAACTCATGATTGATGACATACAAGTATGCACCTCTCTTGAGGTTTGAGATTTAAGTTTTTCTGATTGATCCCTGCCTCTCGCTACAGAGGAATTAACAATATAAAAAATATATATATTTTATTCAGTTGTGCAACATCAATCCGTTTTTTAAATCAATTTCTGATGCAGAAATGCATGCCTTTATATATTCTTGATTGGACCATGGCCTACTTTCCAACTTGTACTATCTAACTTCGTTAACAGTCTGCAGCATGTTTAAAAGTCTTCTGCCTGACTCCTTCAAAGAAAACACTTTGAAGTCCAGTCCATGTTTCACAGAAAGTCAGTACAATTTATAGAGATTATGTTTTGTTGTTATTGCTGTGTAGAGGATATTGTGTTCCATCATAAAGTTGGAAAGTTGGGCTGACCTCTGCTGGTGATATGAGATAACAACAGCCATCGGTCACCAGCCAAAATGCCTGAGGGTTGCAGATAATAACTAACATCCCATTTAGCACTGGAGATTTAAGCACCAGGTAGGAAGAGTTGAACAAGGCCACATCAGATATACCGCAGGAGAATGTGTAACTCATCTGTCTGTGTGTGTGTGTGTGTGTGTTCTGTGTGTGTATGTGTGTGATTTGTGCGTGTGCTTGTGTGTGTGTATGTGTGTGATTTGTGCGTGTGCGTGTGTGTGTGTATGTGTGTGATTTGTGTGCGTGTGTGTCATGAATAATTAATGAGATTAATCATGCTGTTTCACTTCAATGAGGACTCAACGAGGAAGCCATTTGAATCATAAACATTAGCTTTATTTTTGGATTAATCAAACACTCTGTACCTTTCAGCACACTTGGGAGTGGTGACATTGGTGTATTAACTTGGTCCCCCTGGTAACTGGGCTCACGGTAAACATGGACTTCTTTTTGTTACGCACGTTACCTAATGCCTAAATCCTCTTTGTGCATTAGTCTAAACAGTGATATTCACCCCTGCTGCTGCTGGCTACTGTTTGTTTTAAAGCCCACAACCAATTCAGACCCAAGAAACAAGGAGAAATTAATTAACTGGGTAAAAGATTGTTTCAATTAATTCATCAATCAATTACCTTTGGAAAGCTACAATGCCAGTGGCAGTCCAAGGGCAAGAGTGAGCACACTGGTTGATAATGTCCCAAGATGCTGACTGTAAACTCAAACTCCCAGCAGTCCTCATCACCTTATGCTGATTATTAATAAAACTCTGTAATATCATAAATTCTGTATGTCCCCTTGCATTCTTTAAACATTCAAACTGAAAAATCTCTGAAGGAGTGAATGATGAAAAATCTTCTTTCACTCACTCACTCATTCACTCACTCACTCACACTCACTCACTCACTCACTCAAAGTGTTTACAGTTCATTTTTGCCTGGTGGTTTAAATTTATATATTTACCTCTGTATGGGAAAAATGCCATATATTCAGGTGCAAATTTTAAATTGAATCGGCATATCAGTCTGTTCACATCTGCCTGTTGTCTTGAAACGAACAACTCTTAAACACCATGCGTTTGCGGGTCAGGTTACCACGAGCAACTGATAACACACTACCAAGAAGCTTTGTTGGTTGAATGTCACCAGCATGTCTGTCAGTGAAGTCTCAGATGAATAGAAGTCAAAATGTGCCAGAAAAAAAATCAGTCCATGACTTTTCTCTAAATACTAGTCATTTGCAACTGAATATAAGGCAGTACTTAAGGTAACATATTCACAGATAATTATTTATGTTTTGATAAGGGATCACATATTCAAATGAAACCAAAAGCAGATGAATACGTGGCGATTCACATCTTGACACATTAAAATATCAATGGGTGGCACTGTTGTCTCATCTACAGCTCAGCCATTTTTTTTGTGATTTTATTTTTAAATTTGGGAAAAGGAACCATTATTTTGTCTGCCACAAAAAGGTCTGATTAAATAATGACTGTGTCTGGCAACACTGAAAAAGCCTACCAAATTAGCCAAATAGATTATTAGCATGCATTTGTTTTTACAACATAGAAGTATGTTCTGAAACTGCGCACAATGTGAATGTTTTCTCAAGGCATGTTTTTAATGGGGGAAATCACTGTTTTCCCTGCTCTGTGGGAAGCAGACTGCATGTATGCAGAACCATTAGCACTGTATGGTACATAAAAGCCAGGACATCCTCTTTAGGGCCATTAAAATAGGGTCAATCTCATGCCAAGCACGCACTATTTAAGATTATTATATTACGATTATTATTGTTGCTTTCATAATAATAATAATAATAATAATAATAATAATCATCATCATCATCATCATCATTATCATTATTATTTTATAATTTCTGAGGATAATTATTATGTCATATATTATTAAAAGCACTGACACATTATTATTATTATTATTTACAGAAATAATAACTGAGAGGTTGTACCCATTACCCCTCAGCATGAGGCCTGGGGTTATATAAATGGGCTGGGGCAAATGGCCCAGAAACTGGACACTGTTTTCCTGTGCGGGAGGGGGGTAATGCTGAGAACCAGGTTAGGGGGGTAGAGGCCGACCCCAGAGGGGCTTTGGGACCTGGGACAGTCCCCCAGTCTGGCTGTGATTAAAGGTACTTCTGTATAATGGATTCCATTTATAGAGCACCTTTCACCTCCATTTCAGTGAAGGTGAAGGCTGCTATAACTCACCTCAACAGTCAGTGAAATGTAACACCCTCACCTGTACGATTATGAGTGGTCTTTTGACTCATCGCACACCAAAGACTGATTCCTGCCTCTTGCAACAGAGAAATTTACAATATAAGGAAAATATATATGTTTTATCAATTGCTTATGCAGGCATGCATGCCTTGAACCATGGCATACTTTTACACTATCTAACTTTGTCGACAGTCTGCAGCATGTTTACAGGTCTGCTGCCTGACTCCTTCAAAGAAAAATACTCTGAAGTCCAGTCCATGTTTCACAGAAAGTCAGTACAATTTATAGAGATTATGTTTTGTTGTTATTGCTGTATAGAGGATATTATGTTCCATCATAAATCTGGAAAGTTGGGCTGACCTCTGCTGGTGATATGAGATACCAGCTCATACCACACCTGCTGATGTGGAGATGGAGGGGAAAGCGTAATGTTACTCCGATTGATATTAAAAGACACAACGATTCAAGAAGATGGAGTGGTTTTTCATATAAATGTCACGCTAGGTTCGGATTGAATTTGATGCGTCCTCATCCTACCGATCCGAGACTTTCAAACAGAGCCATCGTGAAAACGGAAGCAAGGATAATTTAATCCCAGTGGAATTTCTTCTTAAATTCCTCAGACTGAAGTGTGCAGTGTCTGATTGCTGTGGCACGGCGTTAAAAGATCCTGCTGGGTTTCTCATCCACACGTGGCTTTAAAGTGGTTAGCACATGCTAACTGCTCTCTGCCAGGAGCCCACTTCTCTGATGCCTTCTGTGTCATCCTCATACTTCCTTGTTTCACCCGGAGTTGGTCTGAGCGTGTGCAAAGAAACCATATTATACCATCCATTATACCACAGGAAGAGAAATTACATACAGTAGCTGAAAGACAAATGAAAGAGCAAGATAAATTTGTGCATGATGAAATGTTATTATACAACATTCTTGCTCTTGGAAATTACAATGCGTATAGACATACACGCACACACACACACATGCACACACACACACCTCTTATGCAGGCTGTACTAAGAGTTAGATAAGATGATCTATCATCATTTTGCCTTTGCGCAATCCACTGACTGGTCTAATGTTACAGTTCCCCGAAGCACCCTCATTAAGTCCTACCCATGTCACTCCTCAAATGCCTGTCCCATTAAAGCCACCCATTTCAGTCCTACCCATGTCACTGCCAAAGCCCCTGTCCCAGTAAAACCACCCATTTCAGTCCTACCCATGTCACTGCCAAAGCCCCTGTCCCAGTAAAGTCACCCATTTCAGTCCTCTGTCACTGCTGAAAACCCTGTCCCAGTAAAACCACCCATTTCAGTCCTCTGTCACTGCTGAAAACCCTGTCCCAGTAAAGCCACCAATTTCAGTCCTCTGTCACTGCTGAAAACCCTGTCCCAGTAAAGCCACCCATTTCAGTCCTCTGTCACTGCTGAAAACCCTGTCCCAGTAAAGCCACCCATTTCAGTCCTCTGTCACTGCTGAAAACCCTGTCCCAGTAAAACCACCCATTTCAGTCCTCTGTCACTGCTGAAAACCCTGTCCCAGTAAAGCCACCAATTTCAGTCCTCTGTCACTGCTGAAAACCCTGTCCCAGTAAAACCACCCATTTCAGTCCAAATGTTGATTGAATCTGAACTCTGCAGAAGAGGTTCAGAGGATTGAGTGAACAAGTATAGTCGAGCCACTTTTGAATGAACAATTTATTGAACACATTAATACAATATTTATATTTTGACATTATTCTTTATAACAATGATAACATAATACATTTCGATGGAATAAAAATTGAAAGGAGTTACTGAAGTAACCCCGGGTAGCCAGATGGAGAAACTCCACAGTTACACAGTTACAGCACTGTTGCAATGTTAGCACTGACTTCCATTTTAATACTATATTTGCTAATATTTAGATATTTATTCATGTTTTGGAATAAAAACGAGCCTTGTATTTGTAAAAGAAAGCATAACACAGTTATAAAGACATTGAAATGCTAAGCAGAGCTTGCGTTCACAGATGTTTACAATGTCAAATTGCAATTCATCTGTTACAGATTTATGGTAGAGCAGCCAAATTCGATTGGACCGTAAAGTCTAGCAATGGTGAACATGAAAGTTAAGAAGATAATTGGCTAAAAATTGAGGAAGCCAAGCAATGCGCCAACATGGACCATAAGCCTTTTTTAAAATACAAGAATATTTACAGGATAAACATACCAATAAATATTTAGCTGCGATAAATACAATTGGAAAAAATGTATTTTTCATTTTCAAACGAACTATCATTGCATACTAAATTGCATATCAAAATTTGCTTTAGTAAAGTACATTGCTATTAAAGAAAAGCCAGCTTTAAAAAATGGAATAGACTTGCGCACTGGAAATGGAGATTAACCAATAAAGTACAGAATTACAATGAATATGAATCTGTACTTCCCTCTGATAATAACAGCATGGAATCTGTACTTTACTCCGCAGCCATTAAGACCATCTTTACTTGAATGTCCCACATATTTTATTGCATGCAGGCAATGTTTACATACCTGCTCATATATTGATTATTAATATTCTGATTTTATTAGGGCTGGATCCATATTGTAGCATTTCATTTCTCTGTAAATAAAGTAATGATATTATCGTGTGAAATCTGAGACACATTTCAACAAAATGCGGGTTGAAAATTTGTAAATGTTGTACGCTGCTGGTCGATTTCACTGGTCAGAACTGTATGCTCTTTCTGGTTTCCCACTGTGCCAGTATTTCCCCCCCCCCAAAAGTGATAGGTTTCCATGCTGCTGTGTAAAGTGAGCCAACCAATCAGTGTGTGCCTGGCTAGGCTCTCCCCACCTACGGGAGAAAGAGGCGGAGTTAACTCTTTTAGGCAGGGACTAGAAAAGTGGCAGAGGTTCAAAGGTTGGTCTCCATCTCCAGTGCTCTTGGTAGTCATACCGATGAGAGGACGTCGCTGGACGGGTCTTTGAAGGAGTCCTTCTTCTCCCCCTTCTCCAAGTCCACGGTGTGGACCGCCGTCACCTTCTCCACCAGGCCCTCGGCCTCTCTGTATTTCCCGGAGGCGTCCTTGGAGAAGACTCCCCCGAAACGGCTCTTCAGCTCTGGGTCGGGGCAGTACAGGTACTCGTAGAGGCCGGCGGCCATGATCCCACCCAGGATGGGGCCCACCCAGTACACCTACAGGAAATAAGCCACACCCACTGTCCTGTTAATGGGCCTGTTATTACAGATACACTAGTACACTTTACATTTCCATTTTCCATATTAAAAAGATAGACATGCAGATAAAAGCCCAGGCTTAAGGTAATATTTTCATCTAATTCACCTCTTGTGAGGCTTTTACGAAGGAATCACTCTCATTTAAAATAGATTGAAATTTATACAGACGTAACACCCCAGATTCAGATTTAAAAATGAGAAAATGAGACAAGTCTTGGAGAGGTTCATTACCAGAAATCTGTTGCAGTATTCAAGTGTAAAAACAAACAAACAAACAAACAAAACAAAAAAAAAACCGAATCCAACAGTGGGTGCCTCGATTTTCACTCCTCAGACCGACTTGTATTTGAATTCTCAGATACAAAGCTGGAGAGTATCAGATTCATTCATCCCACATACACAGATTAATCGATGCCCTTGCCTCCCCTTCTAAACTTCTCAACTCGGGCCAATAAAATCCTACTGCCGGGCATCAGCCCGCGCTGGCAGTGATTAATTTCGATAAAATACTTCTGTTGCACTTTAAATTTCGCCTGCGGAGGCAGCGGCGTAGCCCGCGCCCTTGAACGTGGCTTAATTAAAGGCCGCCTCACTCCGCTGGCAGCTGAAGCATCTGCACTTGTCATCTCTGAGTCCGGATACGTGCGCCAAATTAATTAGCACGCAGTGACAGGAAAGGCTACTTCACGCGGAGCAGCAGTTTACTGAGATCGCCTTTAAAATATTGCAAGACATGCACTCGTATGTATTTATGGCATCGCGACTTAATCCACATAGCGGCCAAGCCTTGAGCCGAAGTTAGGGAGCAGCGTGTGTGTTTCCGTCTCACCCATTGGTCTTTCCAGCTCCATGTGACGACTGCGGGCCCAAAGGAGCGCGCGGGGTTCATGCTGGCTCCAGTGTAAGGGATCTGAAACAATAAAGAGTGCACAGATTTATGAGGACAGAGGAGGGGCCAGACCTACTCATGAGGCGTAATATGGCCACTCAGACACAAACACACACACACACACACACACACAAACACTCACACTTATGCACAAACACACACACACACACACACACACACACATACTAGCATACAGCAGGCTTAGATTTGGAGGCCACTTGAGCTCACCTGTACCTTTTTATTACAATAATAATAAAAATAATATAAATAATTACTATTTTCCCATTTTATGACTCTCTCAAACACAAACATTATGTTGTGTAAGAATCCTCATTTTATCACTACCCCAGAACCAAATTAGCCTAGCTATACACATAAGTCTATTTCACTGTTGCTAGGTAACCACAGATAACTCCACTGAAATGCAACAATTAGCCGATTTCAATAAATCTAGATGTGCCTTGTTCCTTGTAGAATTTGGCCTAAAATAGAGAGTGTGGATTTTTGTCCTTTCCAGCTTAATTAACTTAGTTATTGCAACTATCAGGTTTATGAATAAGGTGTAGGTACCATTAAGTTATTTTTCCAACAAATTTTCTCCAGTCTTGTGTTCGTTCACTTTTTAGTCAGTACCTAAAATTTACTGGACAAACTTCACAAACACTCTCTCCCCTCCTTCTGTTTTTCTCTATCCCTGTCTCACCCTCGATTCCTCTTTTTCTCCCTCCGTCCCATCTCCCTCTCCCTCTCCCTCTCTCTCAATCTCTCCCTCTCTCTATGAGCAGCCTTCTCTGGAAGTCACAGCGGGGAATATGTTGCTAGCTAACCGTGTGCCATTGCTATGGAAGCCTGCCCAGTGTGGGAGTTACCGCAGATGGGACCAAATCGCTCCTGTGGGGACTTACAACCCAAAACACATGCAAGAACAAACAGGATGATTTCACTACGGACGTATGAACCCGAGCATGATACTCAAACTCAAACCCATAGCGCAGAGAGCCGCAGTCTCACCGCAAACATGTGCCCGATGGCCACGGCGAAGCCGATGGCCAGGCCGGCCGAGCCGCTGAGGTCGGTGCGCTTGGGGTCGCAGGTGGCGAAGACGGTGAAGACCAGCTCGAACGTGATCAGGAGCTCCACCAAGAAGCCCTGGCCAACCGAGATGTTGGAGTTGACCTGTTGGGGTGAAGGGGGAAGGACACAAATTTGCATTAACCACTCATCACGCGTTCCCATTTCTTCAGTTTATAACCCGTCAGCCGATCCTAGTGTATCAGATATTAAACCGATCACAGTTTTCAATTTGTTTCCGTTAACTGTCCACGGTTAACATAAAACAGCGCTTTAAGCTGCACACTGAACACCAACAGGCATAGCCAATCAGACGTTACTCATTTAACGCTGAAGAACGGGATCCGGTGGGCGGCGGCCTTACCGTAGTCACGCCCAGGGCTCCTCTCACGCTGCCGGGCGTGGCCAGGTAGAGGATGCCGGCGCCGGCGACGGCCCCCAGGCACTGGGCGGCCAGGTAGAAGACGGCCTTGGCCAGGCTGAGCCTGCGGGCGCACACCATGGCGGCCGTGACGGCGGGGTTGATGTGGGCGCCGCTGATGTGGCCGAAGCACTGCACCATGGTGGCGATGGTCAGCCCGAAGCACAGGGAGATGAGCACCAGGTCGGCGGGCGGCGGCTTCTCCTCGCCCGCCGACCAGCCGATGGTGGAGCCCAGGCCCAGGAGGACGAAGATCATGGTCGCCAGGAACTCCCCGGAGACCGCCCTCCAGAAACTCTTGGTCCAGATGCCCTTGAACGCTGCCATCATGCGGTCGCGGTCACACGAAGGCAGACACTTCCTAAGGGTTAAAAAAGCCACAGTAAAAGTCTAAATATGTGGGGAATAAAAATATATACGCATACACACTGTGATGTCATTGGGTCTAACAATGATTTCTTACTTTAAAAAAAGTCCTTAAGAAAGCTCTGTTTGCTAAAGAAATATGTGGTGAGAGAATGAGCCTTCTGGAACAACTAAGTGGGTGGAGCTACCATATGACATCAGAGAACCATAAACTGTATATGAACCATGCGCCATGTTTTTCTGCAGACTAAAAACATTTACTTTCAATTTTTGAAATGCAATACTTTTATGTTTTATAAAAGTATACATATTTTTGAAATGCAAGAATGTAAACCCATTAGTAATTTTAGAACAAATGTCACATCAATCTAAGACCAGGACACCCAAAGATACATTTTAAATGTCTTTGTCTGCAAGCCCAAGTTGTCACATTTTAATATTTTTTTACCCTTTCATTTAATCATACTGTATCTATATTTCTGTGGTCTTAAAGGCAAAGTAAATCCATCTATAAAGTTGGACTTCGGTCATTCCACAATTTCAAACCCCTTTCTGTAAAGTAACCTACTCCCTTCCTTTCCCAAAAATGAAAATATCATTTCATCTCCTTCCGCTCCCCTGACATCTTAATCCTCTTACTCCGACATGTGATACAATCCAATTAAACTATTACCTATCCATTACATGTAGTCAACAACATATAATAATGGTTTCATTTTCATAATACATCATTATTATTATACAGTATATATTTACAAAGAAACAAATAATACTACCTGAAAGTAATATCTGGAACACGGTCTTCCTGTACTGCACTCGTAACAGGTGGATCTATTTGTGGCAACAGCATTCTTACAGCGGCCAAGGGGTTACTACCTTACGCTATACCTCGTCTCTCCTCTTTCCTTTAATGTTTGCTGGTTAGTTTTCATGGAAGAGAAATATATCTGACCTGGGCTACAGTTCATGCGTTTTGATCTGACAGGCCCAGTGATTGCACCATTTGTAAATTATAGTCTGGACTGTTTCAATTTGAAGACTCAATACGCGAAAACTACGGGGAAATTCACCCGTGACTTTCGAACTACGAATCAGTGAGAATAATCATGCGCACACTGCAAGATAATGCCTAAGAAAATGTGCACATGCACATATAGTCGTTTTAATTAGTGTCTAGTCGCTTCAAATGTGAATCTGCATCACATACATATGTCTAGTAAAAATTGACGATAATGTTGAGTCCAGCACAGAATTCGGCGTAATTTCTGCTTTAGGTTAACTACCAAGCTTAATTTTCGAAATCTCAAGTTTTTGCTTTCATCCACCTGTATTGAACATATCAAAGTTCAATAATCCGTATGATACAATACCATTGTGAATTCACCCATTCAACACGCAGCAATCGGTATGAAAATAAATAAATCAATTTTCAGAAGATTCAGTTTCGTTGATTGTGTTGTTTCATTAAGATACTTACAAACAAGCTTCACGAGGGTGAGATCTACACAGGGCAAGTGTGGAGGAGAGCACCGGGATCCTGTGGACTGACGATGAACCACGCATTGTACGTTCGTTACCTTCTTGGGACTTTAATATGTTAGCAACGGGCCATCAGTCCCATTAGAGGGAACTTAACGAGCAAAAGGAGGGAGGGGACAGCGATCGCCTGCGCCGCCCAAAAACAATACATGCGTAAATACGCGGTGATCAAAAACCACCGCCACAGTGTTTTGAAAGTTCGTGCCCTAAACAGAGTGACAAACAAACAAAGCGATTTGAAAAGTGAGATCCATTTCCATTTCAAAAGTAATGATCTCCCTAACGTCTTAAGTCTATGGATACACACACAGTGTATTGGGCTTCTTTACAGTTAGCAGGCTACTTTAGCATATTCAAATGATTTTCTTTAGCTATTGTGTAACCGCATGTTCATGACGATATTTAAGTATATCATGATTTTTATTTTTAAAACAAGTCTTATTTTGCTTCAATTTCAACCGTTTAAAAATGCGACTGTTTATTGGGCATTCACCCTTAAACCTTTAAAGTTCCAACTAGTAATTTTCAAATCAGGATGTTGTCTCATTTTGTATTCAGATATATTATCCAAACTTTAAAAAATTGAGATATGCATATAAAACTCCAAGAAAACCATCAGTTAGTATACAGTGTAGATGGGCAACTATGTACTTACTGAACTGAATATTAATGAAATCACTAAATCATGATTTATTCAGAACATGACCTGCATGGAAGAAAATATTTGTGATATACCCATTTGAGATCTAATATATACATATTTGTCAACTGGTTGTAAATCGAATTATCCAGAATATTAAAAATAATTATTGTGTCAAACTACCATACATGAAAATGTATAAATGTTTGCCAAGTTTAAGTCTTTTAATTTCAGGCACATATCCTTGAGAACATTTTAAAAAGCACACAGCCAATTTCATATCTTATTCCACAGTACAATCCCACAACAGAACGGATGAAACCGGCAACAAATTAACATAACATTACATTACATTACAGGCATTTGGCAGACGCTCTTATCCAGAGCGACGTACAACAAGTGCATTAGTTCAAGGTGCACAGGTGCAAAAGAAACACACTAGAGTGAAGTAAAGATCGCAGTGCCAGAAGTGACCACATAGATAATATTTTGCAACATATGCAGGACATTCCAAACTCTTGAAACGTTTGAAATGAATACGTCAGATTCCTTGGCAGTGCGGCGCATTGTAATATTTGCATATTCGTCACGTTTGGATGGTAAAGAGCGAGAATCTCAACCTTGCAGCCCCTCGCCCAGACTCACCCCAGCCTCGATGCCCGGGATTCAGTCATGTCGCTCCGTGGCTGCAGGTTGATATACTTTTATAAGCCGTATCAGGAGCCCTCGCCGCTCGGGCAGAGGGTCCGATTACTCGGAGAATGTGCACAGCTGTGTGTCATTGGCCGGGATGAAGGTCAGGGCCTTTGATGGCGGCAGAAATCTGTGGCAGGGCTCCGTGCGACGGCTCCCTCGCGCCGGAGGGGTCCCCTGCCGCCCCACTGGTACTAAGTGGGCACCGCGCCAGGGGCCAGGGCCCAGGGCCCAGCTGAAGCTTTTCGATTTGTCATTCCGAGGGTCCTTTTCGGCGTCCAAAGGTCAAAGGCCTCCGAGATTAATTGAAAGCAAGTGGCTTGTCGTTTTTTGGCTGTGCCGCTTGCGTTCGAGAGTTTGGCCTTTGTTCAGTCTCAACTTGCTCTGAGTGATTTATCAGAGAAAGTGTAAGCTGCATTTTAATTTCTTCCTGGCACATAATGAGCTTTTCAGGGCAGGCATTAAGGAAACCACTTCGTAACACCATAGACATTCAAAAATGTATCTCTCTCTCTCTCTCTCTCTCTCTCTCCCTCTACACGCACACATTATATATATAATAGTATATATATAATAGTACAAACATCATACCAATCATACCAACAATATTAAATGAAAGATCTCAGTACTTCATACAGTACAAAAGTACAAATGTAGCATTTGTCCCATTATGTGATGTATCATTTAGGAGAGAATTTTTAAAATGCTACATTTGTACTATTATATATATATATATATACTGTGTGTGTGTATATATATATATATATACAGTATATATATATATATATATATATATATATATATATATATATATATATAATAGTACAAACATCATACCAATCATAGCAACAATATTAAATGAAAGATCTCAGTACTTCATGCAGTACAAAAGTACAAATGTAGCATTTTTAAAAATTTTCTCCTAAATGATACATCAAATAATGGGAAGTTGTATTTTTTTGTTTGATAAACATGCAATGCGATCTGCAAATGTATGACATTTTTGACGGGGCAGGTTAAATATATCCGGTTCTTCTTGACTAAGTACTGGCACCTGGCGCAGGATGCTGCCCGACTCTGTCCAGGGTCTTGCAGGCATGCCTAAGGGGCCATTGGTTAGCATGCTGGCTCCCGGTTTTGATGCATACGTACTAATGACACAGATGCGCTGCTCTGATTGGCTCCTTCGCCTGTCGCTGCTTCTGCCCCGTATTCCGCCCACCCACAGTACACACTTTTGCATATGCGTGGTTTGTTTTGAAAGCAATCCTCCCTTTGCCAATTTATTTACCGAACGCAAAGCCTCAATGGCCGTCCACGCAATCCACGACCGATGTGTTTGACAGCACAACAAACAAAAACAGGTGACACACTTGCTAAAAATTACGGTCAGTCATGCATTGCGGCCCGTGTGGATAAGCACTTGCATTACAGATCCACTGGCTTATCTGATATGCCACCTAGGGTTTCATCATGATCTTGTTTACCTTATTTTAGACTTCATATAGGCTGCCAACAAGATCTACCTTTTCACAGAGGAAGGCAATATGATCTGTATGGTCTTTAGCCTTGACTTCATTAATTGAAATACAGATGACAAAGCACTCAGCATGGATATTTCATTTATATAAGTTAATCTTTAAGGTTGAGTAGCTGATAATGTTACACTGCTTGCTGGTGAGTTAATTTATTGTTTGTCTCATTAAAAAGGATCTCGGCCTTCCAGAATATGACAGAGAAAGGTCACAGACACAATATTATGGTGTCATACTTTCCCCCAGCTGAATATACATATTTCAGGTAATGAATAAAGGCTTCCCTGCTCTTTAAAAAAATTTAAAAAATCACACTTTATTTTATTGAGCATAGCATGCGTCATATTGGGAATATATATTGTGCTGAACAAAAGAAAAAGCCTGTTAATGATTCAAACAGTTTATCAGTTATGTATAACAGTGCATGCTATCTTCTTAAGAAATGGAGAAAAATATCTTGTGAGGCTTTGCACACGTAGCACGTTCGTACTTTGTAAGATCGGAAATTGTTTCACTGAAAATTATGCGCTCAAGATATATCTGGCTGTGCTGTACACGTGCCGGTGGAATCTGTGGAACGACGTCAAGGTTGTCGCGTTCAGATAAGCTTGTGTTCGCGGTTAACCAGGAAGAAAAAACAACAATATAAAAGAGAAAAGCATCTGCTGTCAGAAGAAGCTCAATGCAGCGTCGGCAGATGCAGTCACGGTCGACAGAAGCAAACTGCCGGCTCTTATGAATAGAATGAATGCCGCTTTATCATTTCAGTGTCTCTTTTACATACGCGTGGATGTCATAAAAGCATAACAGCTCCTGTGCTAAGTCAAATAATTCTCCCCACAGCTTCTGTACTGCCAACCCTGCGGAGAATGGCGCTGAGAATGGCACTGAGATTGCTTGATTTGCTAAACAAACTCTCATATCTGAGGGAACATACGTACAGTAGCTAAGCATACGCAAAGACGTATCCAGACACGTGGACGGATATTTACTGAAGGTTAAGTACATTGTTCAAGGGTGAGGCGGCATTGTGTCACCCATGCTTTGAACCTGCAGAACCCTACTTTCCAGCCCACTTTCATTGGCGAGTGTTCACACACAAGTGCCTCCAGACTCTGGTCATGTGCCCTTGACGTCAGTGTGTTCAGACGTCAACTAGTCGACATGAGCAAAATGAGTCCAGGTTGCATTATTGAGCTTTAAAGATAATAATACTTATTACAAATCTGGTTTTGTGCCCTTCAAGTCCATAGGTTTGTGTCTGACTATAGGGATACCAAGGAATGAGACCAGGTTGCCAGATATCTCTTGTAATGTAACAACATAACATAACATAATGACGAAAACAGCCCAACAATGCTTTCCATTTTCCTGACTAAATTAGCGCTCTGGTTACCTACAGACTAGATAGTATCTAACACCATATCAAGCCAAGTCTTGAAAATCACCAGAGTTTCTACCTCTACTATGTGACCTGGCAGGCTGTTCCACACATTGACTACTCTCTGCGTGAAAAAAATCTTACTAATGTCTGTATGGAATTTACCTTATTCTAATTTCCATCTATGTCCCCTCATTCTACTAACAGAACTCAACCTGAAGAATCTCTTGTAGTTCACTTTGTTGATCCCCTTTATGAATTTAAAAGCCAAGTCAACCAAGTCACCCCTGAGTCTCCTTTTACACAGAAGTTTATTGGTCATCCTCAAAGTTCAGAGGGGCACTTTAGTCAATTTCTGGATGTTCCCTGTGATATCTTCAGTTCATGTCTTTAGGCAAGAAAAAAAAGTAAAAAAAAAAAAAAAGATATGTAGCCGGGTGGTGCTACATTTGCCTACAGAGTAAATGTAAACAGAGACCAGGAAGTTCAGGAGAAAAGTGTGGTTCTGACAGAACTTACCACCCCATACCACCTAATCTGTGAAACATGGTGGAGGTAGTGTTATGGCTTGAACACAGTTTACACAGTTTTTCAGGGTCGGAAAGTTCATGACTGGCCAAGTCAATCACCTGACCTGAATTCAATTGAACGTGTGTCTCACTTGCTGAAGACGAGACAGATGTCAAAAAGCCCCTGAAAACAACCAGGAACTGAAGACGGCTGCAGTCCAGGCCTGGCAGAGCATCCCCAGAGAATATACCCACCGTCTGGTGATGCCTATGAGTTGAGACTTCAGACAGTCATCAGATGCAAAGGATTTTCAGACAAGTATGATGACTTTATTTAAGATTATGCTAATTTGTCCAATTAATGGTAAATGGTAAATGGACTGCATTTATATAGCGCTTTTATCCAAAGCGCTTGGGGGACTGTATATAAAAAGAACGATAATTCCTGCACAGATCACCCAGTATGTATGTAAATATGTTCCAATTGAAGCTGGCAGTCTGCATGTTAACCTCATATTGTTTGTATAATTTCAAATCCAATATTCTGGAGCACAGAGCCTAAACATTAATCGTGTCCAAATACCTACTGATTGCACTGTATGTTTATATGAAAGAGCTATAATTCAGTTTCTAAGAAATCGCAATGTTAATATCAATACAAAATTTGCTGATCTTCACACTTCAGATCGTGACTCCGTGGAATACAATTTTAGAAACTGTATCGCAACGCAATGTGCTTTCCTAGCACATTGCCAGAATGAAATAAGAACTGGACGAATGTGTTTTGACTTTGAAGTGCACCAAAGGATGCATACAGTGCGATCCCCGCCACACCCGACCCCGCCCCACCCCTCACACACGCACACATGCGCGCACGCACACTACAGACGAGCGCGCGCACTCTACGTGGTTAGTCCTATTTCGTAAGATGACACACTCGTGGATCGTCCGTCCCTGCATACCGCGTATTTGAATGCTGTCTCTGAGAGGATGATTTAGAGATCTGCGGAATAAAAACTGTCCTTTGGCCCTTCAGAAGCGCCGGAGTCCAGTCGTGTATCGCCTTCATCAAAAAATGCGAAAGACTTCGCTGCCTCCATTTGCCCATGGACATAAATCACCATGGACCCAACGCAGGAGTGCTAAGGAGCCCTCCCACATCAGGGCCAGTGCGATCACAAGGATGGACAGAATTGAAGCACTTGATTTGTGAGCGTCACATTAAATGTTATGCACGAGAGATTAAAAATAAATGGAAAAAAGAATTTCAGTGTTGTCGTTCGTCCTTCTAACATTTTGCTTTTAACTACACTGTAGTTTCAAACCTGATTTTCTTCAGGCACAGAGACTGTATGACCAGAGGTGGATAACCCGGCTTCAAAGAGGAAAAAGACTGACTATGTATTTTCTCCACCACCATGCACTAAACCAGCTGATTCTAATTAGTATAACTCTTCAGCATGATAGGAGAACTAATTATTGTTATCAGCTGGTTTAGTGCATGTTGGTGGAGCAAATACATGGTCAGTCTTTTTCCTCTTTGAAGCCGGGTTACCCACCTCTGTGTATGACCAGCTGTGGGAGGGTATACGGAGAGGCTGGTGGTAATGATGAGACAACACGGATTCAGAAACAAAAGTGAAGCAAGGACACTTTGACATGGCTGAACAAATGATGGACAAACATTCCAGTCTCCAGCTACTGGGAACTCAAAGACGAGCTGCCGGGTGATTTCTACAGAGAACGTCCTTCGGAGCCTGTAACTGCATTTCCGTGCTCCAGACTGTCTTATCACCAGAAGGATTAAAAAAGCTGTGAGCATGAAACAAACAGACCAAAAAAAAAAAAGTTTTAGTCTCTTAGATTCGCCCACTCTGGAAGTCTGTGACAGACGGATGGTAAGACACATCGGTACTGCAATATCGCTATCTTGCTTTCGAGTGAAGGCTACAGGATGTCCCCCATTTTAAATCCTGCTCACTGCAGCTTGGAGGTCAGAGTCAGTCAGGCTGTTAATTCAACAGCGATTACATGGGTCCAGTAGCATGAGTCCATGTACTCTGTCAAGGTTTAATTTAGCATTTTACTGTGGTGCTATTTTCGCATGTTTTTGCAACAACTTCGTGTTTATTACAAACAATTACAAAACATTTGTTATTTTATTTATAGCGACTCCTCTGTGATTATTTCAATGTCCCGTGAGAAATTTCCCATTTTAAAATGCAGCACGTTTAAATCCCTGCAAGTCCACAAAATGGCTGAATGGGTCAATCAGCCAAGCAGCACCAGGCGGGCCCTGTGCTACGCGAAGATAAGCAGCAGGTTTATTCTCTGACCCTGGTGAGGTAGAGACGCTCCAGGAGACCAGCGCCACCGTTATGGAGAGAGTGTGTAAAGACAGGCAGTCATCGAGCGCACTCACTGAGTAACCAGGGCACTGCATTTCCCGTTAGCTTGGAGAGCCAGGCTTGATGTTGCTCGGTTCAATGTGTTGAGCGTAAAAAGTTACCCTTTGTAGCATCCCTCCTTTTCCTATGGACAGGAAGATATGTTAACCGACCAGTTATTAACAAATGCCATTGCAGCTTTCCACAGTGGAGCAGTAAGGATTTTCTTTTGTGAATAATATTTTATCTTACTTTTTTTTTTTTACACATCATCTTTATCTGTATTATCCCAAACAAATGTATTTGTTTATTACCCACACCCCCCCCCCCCAAAAAAAAAAAAAATTTTACTTGTGGTTTTAATAAGACCTACATGAAATGGCTTGCAACACCACCGGATAACTCTTTTTCAGTTGCAGTCTACTGAAAAAAGAGGGAGAAGAGTAAGGTTTGATCTCAAAGGGTGGTGGGGGCAGTACGGTTCACTCAGATTTCTCTTAGTGTAGCCTGAGTCAGAAACAGTGTTTACACTCTGAAGGGCTAGAGCATCCCCACTGTGAGACAGCTGCAATCAGATCCTCTTCAGCACAGCAGGAAATGTGCACACGCGTGTACACAACCACACACACACACACACACACACGCACGCACACACACCTACACACACACATACACACACACACACACCTACACACGCACATACACACACACACACCTACGCACAAACACACACGTTCACATGACACACACGCACACACACACTGTTGGACAAGAACAACCTTTACATAGTCCAGCTGTGTATAGGGAACATGCTATCGTAGTAGAAGTCAACAACAGCTTCATTAATCCCATTTAGTCAGACTCAGAGTGCACTTACAGAAATAATTCTGGAGCAAATGAACCATGTAACTACCAAGACGAGCGCCGCAATCATACTGGCCTTCACAGCCACGCGAAGGCAGAGCAGTTTGTCTGGACAACCTTCGTCGGCCTTAGCTGTCTCTCCATCTTTCACAGACATATGCAGAAAGCAATTACAATAAAGGGAATCTCAGCCAAAACACAGACAAACAAGTAAGCGGCTCTTGCCATGGTAACTGAACCACCCGTTGACGTAAACTGTCGGTTGCCTCTAGGCTAAAAGTTGCATCCATAAGCCAGTTGCATCATCGTGAACACAGGCAACTAGAGATCAAATCTACCGAGGAACAAGAAGTCATAACAAAATATTAAGAAGCACGAAAGTTCGCTCTTGCTGTTGCAAATAAATGTTATATCCCTTAGATTTTTTGTACCCCATATTTATGTGGACTGTCTAATAGCTAGAATTGGTTTCATGGTCCACAATGCAGCAAAAGGCAGATTCTCTTGTTGATCAACCTTGGACGGGTCTGACAAGTGGTTGCTGGTGAACGTCAACTCATTAATGCCTCGCTCTGCGTCCCACACACTGCAGCTAGTGATCCTAATGTTCCCAGGCAACGGCATCTTTGAACGCTCATGAGACAGAAAATCCCATCATGTCAGAGATGGGCTTACCCCAGGACGCTTTCGTAGAAATCAGACCAGGTAAGAGGAAAATGTTATAGGGGCCCTAACCCTGAGCCTAACCCCTTACAAAACCAACCCCCTCTTCCCCAAAACCCAATCACAGGCCTTCAATTTTACTTAGAAATCCATGCAGGTGTTTTTCTTCAACAAGAGTTTGACAAGAACAGTAAACAATTTCATGAACTCACCAAACTGTTGACTTACAGACAGATGTTAATTGAATTTAGGCCAAATTTGAACATTGACTGAATGCACACCACAGTCTTCAAGATGTGAAAAATGTGAAACAAAATGTAAAAAAAGGAATCCTTATTCACTAATTTACTACTGTCTGTTAACATGATGAAGACATTCACCTGTGGTTCAGAGGCAGAGATACACAGCGGATACTGGACAGGCCAATCTGCAGCATGCAGGGCACTGATGCCTTTCATCCCTGTAAATACAGGAGCCATTGATCACAGCAACCACTACCCGTGGAAGGATTGCTTTTAGCTTTTTTGGATGAGCCGACAGATGACAAACAAGGTTTTATTGTGCGCCCTTCAGAACATCACGCGGCCCCTTTATGGTGATTGCAGCTTTTGAGACCTGAAAGGTTAAGAAGCCAGACGAACCCTCTCTGTGTTTCCGCAGGCTTGGAGGCCATGTTAACAGCAGGCGACTTCTCAGCTCTGTGTTTCCATGTGACGGGGAGTCCCAGGAGTGCGAGGGGAAATCGACAAACAGTTTTTCTCCGTGTCGGCTGCGCCGATTTGCAGAGCAGAGCAGATTAATTAGGGAGAGGAGAGAGCATCCCCAGTGGGAGAAGAGCACAGCCTGCCTCTCTGCATACAGCCACGTTTTACACACACACACACAGGCACACGCACACACACACACACACACACACAGGCACACGCACACACACGCACACACACACAGGCACATGCACACACACACACACAGGCACACGCATCCACACACACACAGGCACACGCATCCACACACACACACACACACACACACAGGCACACGCATCCACACACACACATGCACCCACATGCGCGCACACACACGCGCATAAACAAACGCACACACTCACACATGCATAAACACACGCACACACACACACATGCACGCACGCACATACTCACACATACACACACACGCACACACACACACATGCATGCATAAGCACACACAGACACACATGCTCATGCACACACACTCACACACACACACACACACACAGGTAACTGTACACATGCACATGTACATCCATTCACATGCACGTGCAGTTACAACAGCTGGAAAGCTCAACTTGTTATGGCCACCACCACGCAAGGCTCCTGATTCAGTCAGATTCAGTCTGAGCCACAGCACAAGCCCCTGCATTTTGCACTACTACCTCTCCAAGTGCTACATCCAAGATAAGAAGAAGAAAAAAAACCCTGCAAACTATTTCATAAACAGGTGGTGAACATTCCATTGCTGAGAATTGTTACTATGGCTACTGATAGGATGGCTGTGTATGGTTTGACATCGATCCTCATACCTCTTGCTGATGCTGATTACATGGTTATTCTGTTGCACTCCTGGTAAGGTAAAATGGGGCAAAGAACACCTTAAAGATTTCTGCAGAACGATTCAAGCAGTTTACAGGAAACACATCATTCAAGATGAGCTGTAGAACATAGAACAAAACATTTAGCAACATGAACACTGCCCAGGGGCACCAAATATGCCACATCAAGTTACACACAAAACATTTCAAAATGGATGTTCAGGAATCATACATTTAAAATATAATAATCTGAGAGTAACTTCAAGATTGGATGTCAACTACTGAAGATGTGTTTCCCCTTCAAGATTATAAATGTCAGTTGAATATAAATAGATTAATTCATTCATATTGTCTGTGCTGACAAAATGGCTGTATGTGAGCAATACAGTGCTTAAAATAATTCTTTTTTTTTTTACATTTTTGATAGCAAAAAACCTGCTGTTGAAGAATAAAAATATTTAAGAAATGACATCATACTGTGACTTATGTTGAATAAATGCAAATTGCTTTATCACATTGCCCTTCTTGCTGTCACCAACCTACTCCAGGTATCCAAATACAGCTGTTCTCACACCATTCCGTCCTTTCTCAGGGACGTACACATGAACTTTGACGGTCTT